>NW_028230451.1:4977930-5284296 GCF_043228905.1 Azolla caroliniana | reverse complement strand
ACATGCTGAATCTGTAAAACATGGGATGGAAAGGGACCTTATTCTCGGAACAATTTTGGTGGACATGTATGGTAAATGTGGTTGCCTTGTAGATGCACAAGAGATTTTTGATGAACTAGCAGTACATGATGTAGTATCGTGGACTGCATTAATTTCGGGTTATGCTGAAAATGGGCTCAATGAGGAGACATTAAAATGCCTGGTACGAATGCAAGCAGAGAATGTATCCCCCAATTGTGTTACATATATTTGCACTCTGAAGGGTTGTGGTAACTTAGAAGAAATCAATATGGGATATGGATTGCATGCTGAAATTGTAAAGGAGGGTTTTGAGAAAGAATTGTTTATAGGGAGCACCTTGGTAGATATGTATGCAAAATGTGGCTTTCTCAAAGAGGCTCAAGAAATATTCGAAGAGCTGACACTGCGGAATATAGTCACGTGGAATGCTTTAATAGCAGGATATGCTAAACATGGGGTTTATGGAGCCATGTTAGATAGTTTAGAACATTTGGAGTTTGAAGGTTTGTCACCAGATATGGTGACTTATATTTGTTGTTTAAAAGGTTGTGGTGACATAAAAATGATTAATATAGCTCAATCATTATATAGTCAAATCACAAGTAAAGGCCTAGAGCAAGATTTTAATCTCTGCACTACTATTGTGAATACATTTACAAAATGTGGCTTGTGTTTAGATGCACTCAAACTTTTCAATGCCATGCCTGTGCATGATACTATTTTATGGAATACACTGATTGGAGGGTTTATAGAAAATGAACTTTTTAATGAAGTGCTAGTTCATTTAGAGGATATGGATATTGAGGGCATTTCTTTGGAAGGTGGCACATTAATCCATTACTTCAAAGCTTGTGGTAGCCTGGGAACCATAAATGTGGCACGTAAAATACATGCGATGGTTATAAAACAGGGCTATGATGGGGATATCTCTGTATGCAATGTATTATTGGACACATATGTAAAATGTGGTTTTCTTGAGGAGGCCCTAGATTTGTTTGATAAAAAGCATCATGTTTGTGATGTAGTATCTTGGACTATAATAATTTCTGGGTATATTGACCTTGGCCTCGGAGACGAAGCAGTAGCATGCCTGGAAAAGATGCAAAAGGATGATTTAGATATGGATAATGCCATTTTCCTTTGCAGCTTAAAGGTTTGCAGTATTGTTAGGGATATTTCTCGAGGCCAAGCCCTACATGCAAAGTTAATTGAAGAAGGATATGAGGAAGACCAATTCATTAGCAACACTTTGATAGATATGTATGCAAAAGGTGGTTTGCTTATCGAAGCGAAAGAAGTATTTTATGATATGCCGATTCAAGATGGGGTGTCATGGAATGCTATAATTTCAGGGCTTGCTGAAAATCAAAATTATGAAGAAGCCCTAGAAATGTCTTCAGTGATGAGCATAAAAGGGATTCCCTTTTCTACAGTTACTTACATTTGCAACCTAAAGTCCTGTGCCATGATTGGAGCACTAGGAACAGGTCGTGAAATGCACATTGAGGTCATGAAATATGGACTTGAATTTGAGATATTCCTCACTAGTACGATAATTGACATGTATTCAAGGTTTGGTTTATTTATAGAAGCATGTAGTGTGCTTGAAGAATCTAGAACTTGTGAAGCAGTTCCTTGGAATGCATTGATTGCAGGGTATGCTGACCATGGTCTTGGAGAAGAAGCACTGGGTTGTATGCAGAAAATGCACCTTGAATGTGTAATGCCAGATGTTGTTACATATGTATGTGTTCTGAAAGGGTGTAGCTGTATAGGATCCTTAGAAAGTGGGCAGGAAATGCATGCTGAGGTTATAAAAAGAGCCTTTGAAAAAGTTCCCTGCATCGAAAGCATTCTGGTAGACATGTATGTGAAATGTGATTCTCTTGTAGACGCTTGTAAAGTATTTGAAAGCATATCAGAACGTGATGTCGTCGTTTGGACTTCATTAATAGTGGGTCATGCTGAATACGGTTTGGTTCAGGATGTATTTAATTGTTTGAAAGAGATGGCAGTTGAGGGTGTGTTTCCTAATGCTGTAACATACGCCTGTATTTTAAAAGCATGTTGTAATATACAAAATATACATAAATGTCAGGAAATATATTCCGAGATTGCTAAAGAAGGATTTGAAGACGATGCATCCATTGGAACCATGTTGGTGGACATGTATGCTAAATGTGGTTTTCTTACTGAAGCACGTGAAGTGATGATTGATATGGAAGTTTCTGAAGTTAGCTCATGGACCGCATTAATTGCAGGGTATGTAGAACATGGCTTCAGTTCTGAAGCCTTGCAATGTTTTGAACAAATGGAAGACAATGGAATACTTTCAAGTAATGCCAGTTACACTTGTTGCTTAAAGGCTTGTGGCAGCGCTGGAAACTTCGACAAGGGACTAGAAATACATGGTAACATTAGTGTGAGGGGACTCGAAATGGATCTTCTCGTTGGAAGTACTGTAGTGGATATGTATGTTAAATGTGGCTCTCTTCATGAAGCTCTAGTGGTTTTTGAGAAGCTTCCACACCGAGATGTAGTGTCTTGGAATGCACTTCTCGGAGGTTATTCTTCTCAAGGAAAGACTGATGTTGTTGTTATGTTTCTTGAAAAGATGATGAAAGAAGCCATCCAACCGGATAGAATTACATTCTTAAACATTCTTTTTGTATGCAGTCATTCTGGGCTTGTGCAAGAAGGGTTGATGTTCTTTGAGGTCATTGAAAGGAAATATGGGGTTATTCCATGTCTGGAACATTGTAATAGCATAGTAGATCTCCTCATGCGTATAGGCCAACATGATGCTGCTGTCACCTTGTTGGATAACATGCCATTCCAACCTGACCTAGTGACATGGAGTACATTGTTGGGTTCATGTCATAAATGGGATCATAAACAAATTTCCATTCAAGCTATTGAGTATGCGACTAATATAGGTGGGGAAAAAGTAGCATCATTCCGACAAATGTGTAGGCTTTGATAGGCCGAAGTAGATCAACATATATTTATAGACCTACGAAGAGTAGATTTATAATGGGCTTACATGAAAAGGCAAAGTAACATAAGTTGAGTAACTATTCATCATGTGAAGATTATACAAAGGTCATTCATTAGTCACAATTTTGATTGACATTTGTGAATTGTACAAAACAGCCTATTTTCTATCATTTATCTTGCCAATATGCTTTGTCCTCAAGCATTTAAGAAACATGCATGTTGAGGAAAAAGCTTTCCATTACTTGCTAGCACAAATGCTTCATAGATATCCACTTTTCAATCTTACCACATAAAGGATCTTATAATTCTTAGTAACAAATCACCTCCCATATGTTAAGATGATAATATATAGTGAGACATTTACTGTAGGTTTAGTGTGAACATTAATTTTGTTAACTTCTTCATCCCATTTCTTCTTTGTTGTAAATGGCGTGTTAATTACTTTATGGCAAAATTATTGGCATTAATCTAGAGAAATACACTAATCCGACACTAAAGTAATAGGTTATTTTCTCATCCAAAAACGTTGCATGCATGAAGTGATTATGCTATACATATTAGAATGCTATATTTCAATTTCTTGATTGGGTGATGGCTATTTTATATTGATGATCTTAAACTTGACCATCTTAGACCCCTCCTAATAATATGAAGAAGGAAACAATGATATGAGTAATCTCCAAACATACACTTGTTGGATCTCTCTCACTGATAGTTCTCGTTTTTGCTCATTTAAAGAAAGAATAAATGGCAATTCCATAAAATAATTAGTGACATATGATAAAGAGTTCTTATTTTAGAGCAATCGATCCACTTGTTTCCTTATTTGAAGAAAAGACATGATAATAGTGCCAAATATCTAATATTTGGTTCTTTTAACATAACATACAACACATACTCTTGGAGAGAAATGAGAATGCAATGTGCACAAACTATGCATCAATGAAGATGTGGACACTAAATGCAAGAAGAAAGGAGAAATGATCAAAAGCAAATAATCAATCCAACACTCTTGACCTGCATAGTGTCGATGTGAAACATTAGTAGGGTACGAGACATGGATGATAGAGAGGAACTTACATACTTGTCTTTCTAGAGTCCCTATGAAATACAAGAGCATTGTGATTGGATCATTGCATACTTGGATTTGTCAAAAGGATATACTTGACATGATACATACACATTTAAATACATATATAGAGAGAGAAAACAAAAACATGAGGAACCCTTTTACACTCCTAGAAAGGTTGGCACCTACACACCGAGTTGGATAGAGGCAAGACGGGCACCCTCCAATCGAGCCGCAATCTTATCAAGGGCCACATCACGTGCGAAGTCAGGTGAGCCCCCATGTCTGGGCTTCACATCACGGCTAAATGGCGAGAACCCACAATCGTCCGTGGCGCCAATGCGATGGGCGCCGATGTGGCGTGCCGCCACAATCAATTGGTCGCGCACTTCCTCAGGTGTCTCCACGCGTGGGGAAAGTGGGTTTGTGACCCCGATGAAACACACTTGCTCTTCACCAATGTGCTTCGCACACAAGGCATAAACGGCCTCTCGATCGACTTCGCTTGCACACTGGATCAAGAAGTAGCCAACGTTCATACGGAAGAGGTCGGGGAGGAGTGCCGAGTACGGCACCTCGTGGCTATGAACCGAGTCGCAATCTCCGCCCGGACAAGTGTGGACGCCGATGCGACGCCGGTCGGAGGCTGAGAATCGGTCGAAAACCCGATTGTTGAGCTCGATGAAGTCATTTAGGAGGCCGCGTCCGGTCCAAGCGTTGCGCGCATCCCCCTTGTTGGCTAGCCGGCCCTCGGTGAAGTCGACCGAGACACGCGAGGCGCCCGCCGCGAAGCACGACCGGATGTCTCGCTCGGCCTCATCGCACACATCGTCCAAGAAGAGATTTCGCGGGTAGCCTTCAATCTCGCCATCGAGGGGGTAAAGGAGCATCATCATGGATGGTGAGATGACGGCTTGCTTGACGGCGCGGCCGGAGCCCGCGGCTGCCGCAATGTTCTTCGAGACGAATTCGGATGCGTATCTCTTGTATCGGAAGGGGCCGGCCGTGATCCTTGGCAACCTCCGATGGTGCCCATCTTCGAAGATGGCGAAGAGTTGTCCGTCCGGGGCGAGGTTCGGGGCCAATCCCGTGCCGGCCAGAGTGTCCACCAGCGGGTACGTGGCGAAGCTCGATTCGCGTTGCTCGCCGTCATTCACGAAGGCCTCGCCCACGGCTATGAGGCGGCGGATCGAGTCGGCAGCCGCAACTTCTTGGGCCTCCTCCAATGCATCTAAGGTTATTGTGCCTTTGTCATAGGCTTCATAGGCCTCTTGCAAGGCCAAGGGCCTTGGCAATGAACCCACTAACTCCGTTGGAATTGGCATACTATTAAGTCTACCTCACTAGTAACTTGTGCTTACTCTTTTCTATGTGTCTTTCTATACACACACACATCCATATATATACATGTAGAGAGAGGGAGAGAGAGAGAGAGGTATGTTATGCACATTTACATTAACATACATATACATGAAAATTTATGTTGTATAACATGTTACGAAATTACCAGAAAACACTACAATTGTCTCGGAATATAATAGAATTTTTTTCTCCACGGATCAAAAGTTGGCTTATTGGATTTGTCCAACTACTAATGATATGCCCAACAAGGCTAAACATTTTCACTACTACTTTGTCTCTTTATTAATGACGAGTTACAATATGTGGTTCTCACTATTTATCTATGGCGATCCATGTGATATGTTCGAGCATGTTTTGGATGAATTTTCTTCGTACTTTGTTATTGTGACCAAATTATATCATTGAATCGTCATGCGTGCCCCGTTTTTCTAGTTGCCATTTTGATTGATTGCATATGGTTGATTGATTTATAATGTTTTTTCTATCTTAGTCCATGATCCAATGTGCATAAATTCCTTGTTTGTACTCGTTTTCATGGCACACAAAATACACCTATCTTGCCTTCCCTTGTCCCGATCGCCTCTAATTGTCACATTCGACAAGTTTTCTTCCTTGTTGACAGTTGTATAGTGGAAGGATTATATATTTCACAATACTTGATGACTATTTGTAAAGTTTCCAATCCATATCCTCCCAAGGTTAATGGTTGATTTAGATTGGTTGATTGTGTGTGTAAGTTGTGAAAACACACTATAAAGATAATAATATTATTCATGATGAATGTTTCCTTCAATTTTTGGGTTACAATCTTTCCAATAGCGATGCACATTATAGTAAGATGATACTTATATCAATAAGCAATTCAAGTTGTGATCCTAAAGGAGTGTCAATTTATTTAGTTAAGATCACCTAGAACCAAGATTTTTACCATTAGCACATGATATCATGGACCTTACCATAAATCAAAGTCTAAAAATAACGTGCATTATAATTTTGGTTTCATATGGATGTAGTAAAAATGAAATAATAAGGATTGTATGAGTTCAACTTCTCCTTAACAAATTTAAATGTCCTATTCTCAATGTTCAAGGCAATCTATGCTTAGGTAATGCCATACAAAAGATGTAGTTCGGAAGTGGAGAAACTTAAATAGACTTCTGCAATCAATTAACCTTTTTAAGTGGAATATATCAACAATTTGGTGAGATGTCCACTTTTAAGGTATATGGCAAAGGAGAAATAGGTCAAATGTCCACTTGTAAGAAAGATGGGAAAGGAGAAGATGTTGTCAAATAAGGTTACATATATTTGTTTGAGAAATAGAAATCATAAAAGGAAAAAAATATTTTACAATATGTTCCTAGGTTGCAAGTTGTTGCATTATTTATCCATAAACCAAATGAGACAGGTGGATCAAGTTATCGTGTAGTGGCCAATGTTGAGGGCTGGAGCAAAATACCAAATTAGGTACTTTCACTTTTGGATGAGATTAACGAGTACGTGCGTCATGGAGCATGACATCCCCTGTCTTAGGACACAATCTATATTGTGTACGATAATTTATTCATTTAATTTTGTTTTATTGGGGAATCAACATTATCAATTCATCAATCATGCACAAATATCAAGTGCACAACAAGCAACGATCTTGGGACATAGTTTATACTATGTATGATAATGTATTCATTTACTTTTCGTTTTATTGAGGAATCAACTTCAATCAACATTATCAAGTCATTGAGCATGCACAATATTAAGTACACCAAGTAGCTTAATCAATTAATACCGAAGGTCATTCATGAGAGAGATGCGTGTCATCATAGGGAAAATATAATATGTCCCTTTATAATATGAAACTTATTATCTCAAGGTATTCATGTAGTTTTCAGAAATAAAAGGTGTAGCTTGACAAATATCATATTAGCTCTTAATTGCGTTAATGATGAGATTCATGAGTTTGATATTAATGTACATGTGAATTGATCGTTTGATTGATCTCTGTATTACATTTTCTTTTACATCACACTTTTGTTGCAAGGAAACACTTCACATTGTGTGTGAAATTGCATATAATTTCCTTCTAATGTTGAAATTCATCATCATTCATCTTATTATATTATTTGGAGATTAAGATGCGGGGGTCCCGCATAATGGAGAGAAGTCAAAAGATTACATGAATCAACAACCTCTCCACTATGTGTGCCAAATGTAAGCGTGGAGGTGAAAGGATAACGCTGATGTTAGGTGGTAGATAAGCAATGACGTAAGAGGAGGGTACATAAGATAGCTTAACATTCATGTTGAATATGTGGTGAAAATAACTTTCAATTCACTAACTTTAAAATATGATTTTTTATCATAGACATGGGGTGAAGTTGCCTAAATGTAGCTAAAATATTTTGATAAACATTTGAGAAAAACAAGTATAAGGTGATGATTTTATCATTAATGTGTTGGGGAAGGAATATCTCACTTGCTTAACAAACATATTTACAAGCTAAGAGTTCATTTACGAGAATTGATTATGGTTATCATGAAAATAATGATTCTAAAATACTACAGATTTGTGTGTGTAAATTTTTAGTACTTGTGGGCCGTATGGCCTAAGCAAGGAGTGCGAGCGTATAACCTTCGACGGTTGGATAGTTAGGGTAAATAGTATGGTACCTAAAGAATAGTATAAAAGAGAGTAGTAGGGGAGGAGAAGAAGATAAAAGAGAGTAGTAGGGGAGGAGAAGAAGATAAAAGAGAGTAGTAGGGGAGGAGAAGAGAGAGAGAGAGAATTCAAATTTCAATTTATGTAAGAAAAGGTCTTTTGGCAAACATGTTTTGCTCTATATGAGCTCATCAGTGCTAAAGACCATATACAAAAAATGTGAGAGGCTTATATAGGGGAAGATGCAAGAAGAGTGAAGGAGAGTGGTGGGGATGGATGAGAGGGGATTTGAATGTGTATAAAGGAGGATGTGGGAGTTAGGGAGGTAGTGAATGTAGAGAGGGATAGCTTAATGAGTTTGATGGTAAGGGATGATTTGGGGATCTATTATATTTAGTTCTAGTAGAATGATAGCAATAGTAGGTGTGATGTTTTAATGGGGATTTGGGGATCTAATATATTTAGTTTTTGACTAGATAAGAATAGAGTGATTTGGACTTGGTCCAACATATGAAGGGCTTAAGAATGTTTTTTAGTTGGGGATCTAGGCTAAGGTCGGCGTGTAAGTCTTTTAAAAACGAGTGGATACCTAATTTAGGGGAGTTTTTAGAGTACCTAAGCTTGAATATGGTAGGTGTAAGGGAAGATTTGTTTTTATGCTTATGGATGAGAGTATTCCTAAGGGAGAAAGGATGTTTAGTAAAGGCTTTAAGGATGAAATTTGGTGGGTAACCTCGGCTAATGAGTCTAAGGAAGAAATGTTTTTTCATTTCTAGGTACCCTATAGGTGTGCTTTCTCTAACTAGGTAGCGTTTTAATTCGTTCGAAAGAAAATTTTGTTTGACATGTATGGGATGGTCTGAGGAGAAGGGAAGATATTGATAGGAATTTAATGGTTTTTGGAAACAATTGAAAGAGAACTTAGAGTTCTCTAGATTGATCCAAATATCCAAGAAAGGGAGCCTAGTGGGGGATGTATGGATCGTAAGTTTAATAGAGTTATTGGTCATAAGGCTATAGAAATTGAGGTAGTCTAAGAGTTGGGGTTTCGTACCTGTCCAAACCCCGAATGCATCATCTATGTACCTAGTAAAATAGAAGAGATGGGGTGTGGTTTGTGAATTTTCTAGGTGTGATAAGAAAAGGCATGCATAGACAACTGAGAAGTTGCTACCCATGGCCGTTCCTTTGATTTGTTGGTATACTTGATTATCGAAGGTTAGATAGTGATACTCTAGGGTTAGAGCGCTAAGGGTATAGATAAGATTGGTCTTGGCTAAGGAAAAATGGGGAGAGATGATATGGCAAAGTGCTTCGAGTCCTAACTTAGGGGGGATGCTAGGATAAAGGGATTCTACATCAAAAGAGAAGATGAAATTGTTAGGAGGGGGGGTTAGTTGTTCTAGTTTCTGGATGAGTGAGTGTGAGTCTTTTAGGTATTGTTTTTGGAGTACTAGGATGGGTAATAGTTGAAACTAGATTTTGAAACATACTTGTCAAAAAAATGAATCTTAGCTTTGTCATCTAGCTATGATCCTAAAACCTTGTAACAGTCAATCATTATAATTGTTTTATCACTCATTAGAAAATGGATATTATAAACAAGGGCTCATGTTTTTTTCATCACAATGATAGTTCTAGTCGTTTCCTAGATATTAACGAAATGTGCCTTAAGGTTGACCTGCATTTCGATTGCGTATCGATGAACAAGATTTTGGGATGGTTGTAGCTTAATTGGTAAGGTTGTTCGATAGAACCACGTCACACACTCAACTCCTACGTTTGTGATAGCAGCTAGAAAGTTCTGAGAAAATATATGGCGTAATAAATAATATGTGTTGGTAGTCTGAAGCCTAACAATAATGTAATCAATAAGATGTGATTGATATTGTAAAGCTTCAAAATACTTCCCAATCAGTTAAGCTACCACGATATCTACTCTCCAAAACAAGGATACATAATCCCTACAACCTATGTACACAGATAAATAACTACGAACCTAAAATTACACTACCATACATTTTCACAATACCACTTAAAAATAGTATTATGTACTAATGAAAAAGGACAAAGTTGGCCACCAAACCAAGACTGCACTTTGAGGCCATCACACACTATCCATTTTTAGGTAGAGGGTGTGGTACATGTATTTACACATTCACAATGAAAGACATGAAATGCCATGCCAAACTCACTAATGCAACTGCACGACTAGTTTGCTTGAGCCCCCAAGTTTTCCTCCCAACAAATTTGTGGGGGATATACCAAGGTTTGGCAACTAGTTCTTCAAAGACTATTTGCCCAACACAAAGAAGGTTGTGATGCATGTCTTCAATAATCAACCCACCATGGAATTTCAATTCATCATTCCAAATGTTTGTTAATGAAGCTTTCATGCTCATCAACCTCTTGTCATCTTCCACTCCAACGAAACGAGGGATGGCGCTATACTGAGTTCCCAAAAGAGCTACATGATATATGACACGATCTCCACCAAATACTGTGCCACTACTTAGAACAATGTATAATGTGTGAACTAATGATTCACCAAGTGGGAAAAACATTAAGCCTTGATGGATTGGGCAACTTTATTGCACTTTGTGTGAGACTAGCATTAGAAGTTGTGTGAGCACTAACATATTGCTTGGTGGCTAACTCACATTCATTGCACAAAAGTCGACAATTGCCCATTACTCCTACCCTAGGGTCATTGCATTGAGAGGTTCCTCACTATTGATCCTAATTTGCTATGCCTTGGCCCCACTACCTCCTCGCCTCTTGAAATGTGAATTTTTCATAATGTTTGGATCAACTACATCCAAATGTTCACTAACAAAACAACCATACAACTTGAGAATCGACATGTTCTCTCCATTATGAGATCCAGTAAATATGTATATAGAACTCTTCAGAGTTATAATATTGCAAGGATTGCATGAATTCTAGGAGTGTGAGTTCGCACTCAAAGAACAAGTGTTTGAATGTAATGTATTACATAACACACTTTGGCTATAGCTCCACCCCCCATCAATAGGGCATGCTAGCCAAAAGAATTTACTTGCATCTCTACTTCTGTTGGCCCCTCATAATAACTATAAGAGGAAGGCCCATCAATCCCCAAAAAACAAACAAACAAACATTCAAAAAGAAAACATCATGAAGTCCACCACGATTGACCTACAATAAGAAGTTGGCATCTTAACGACAATCCTCACCAAAAGGATAACTTCATGACCTAGATTGCCTTGTCTTCTATACCAATGCCCATGGTTCACACCAATGTCATGATCATCTACGACAACACCTACCCGTGCATGGTCAAGTTACTCAATACTCTCCACACTCCACCCACTATTATGGAGTTTACTGTAAAGAATCGGGTATGATTCTTGTGTAGCGGAAGAGATGTGTGTTATGTGTATATGTGAGGAATTAGAGGAGAGAATAGAGAACACAAGATAGATAGAAAAAGGAATACTCGAGAAGAAGGTGTATATTCACAAGTAAAGTAAGGGATACAAAAATGTAGCATTACAAGGAGTCACAACCGACCTAGTATGAAGTATGAGGAGGGTGCTTTATATATAGTCACCCTCTCTCTTCATTAACTAACTATAACAACCACTATCTCTTGGCGAGTGTGAAGACTCATTGCCATAGGGAATATGTAACTCATTAGTTATGTGCCATAGAATATGATTCTATGACACATAGTTAATGTGTAGAGAGTAGTGGTGTGACTCTTGACCTTTGAGTAATCATAGATTCTTAAAAGGTGTGTTCACATGTTGCACTATGTTGAGCTTGATTCTCAACATTTACTTGTCAAACACTTGAATCAACAAAGTTAGTCAACCATGCAAGATGTGTTCTACACCAATGCATTATTGGCCCCATTTGAACAAGCATAGTTGTTGGCTTTGGTGCCAGAGAACACTCACCTGCTAGTATTGCTCACCCTTTATTCGATCGAGATGGAGATTGATGTAACACGCTACACAACTCATTGAATTGTTTTCATGCCCCTACCTCATCTCTAATTGGTATTGATGGCTATCCCATACCATATAATAGTTCCATGGGTTGACCTTGCTAACCTAGTTGAATTTGCATACTTGATGATGATATTTACTAAGGTATTTGAAAATGAGTTACACACTACTTGGATAACAATTTGAGACCCATAGCGTTGAGGCCTTCAACAACAAAGGCAACATTCCACCCCTTGGATTCTTATACTCGTGAGTGGATTGCCTTCACACATGGTAGATGCCATATCATACACCAAGTTGTATTCATCCCTAAGAGATATTTTGAGTGGCCTCATTGTCTTAGAACTATCACAAGTACAACCATTCTCGACTATCAAAAGCTTTCCCCACGACTCGTGGAGATGACATTTGTAAAAGCATGTGCTTGTGCCATGGCCATGGATGCTTCAATATGCCTCACTAACATGTACATCCTTCAAGTAATTATGAGGCTGAAAACTATGATGATGCAATGCCTCATGGCCCACCCTAGGTACCTTATGGCCCTACTCGTAACACCATGACCCCCCATTTCTCTCTGCAACCATCACCCTCTGGCACATCATCTTGGGCCACACCTCCTACCCTTCCCTTTGTTCTCACAACTCATTGCGCACGCACACGTGCGCGCTCGCAGACACACACACACACACACACACACACACACACACACATGTAACCTACTCTTCAACCACCCTTCAAGGACCAATCTGGCCCTAAACACCCCCCATGTTTTTCGCCCAAAGCCCCATCACACACCAATTCTAGCACAACATACCCTTTCACTCGACACAACTTAACAATAATAACAGATAGATAGATAGATAGATACATACATACAACCACCCTTCAAGGACCAATCCGGCCCCAAACAACCTGCCATATTTTTCGCCCACAGCCCCATCACACATCAAATCTAGCAGTGAGCACAACATACCCTTTCACTTGACACAACTTAACAATAATAATAGATAGATAGATAGATAGATACATACATACATACAACCACCCTTCAAGGACCAATCCGGCCTCAAACAACCCCCCATATTTTTCGCCCACACCCACACCCACACCCCCATCACACATCAAATCTAGCACAACATACCCTTTCACTCGACACAACTTAAATAATAATAATACATAGATACATTATCCATCCATCCATCCATACATACATACATACATACATACATACATACATACATACATACATACATACATACATACATACATACATTCATACATTCATACATACATTCCTGCCTGCAGTCTGCATAGACGACGGCCGATTTTGATGAAGATGACAAAGATGGATTCTGATGATGATGATGATGGAGGACGACGAGGAGAAGAAGAAGAAGAAGAAGAAGAAGAAGAAGAAGAAGAAGAAGAAGAAGAAGACGCCGAAGACATAGAAGACTACCAAAAGCTCTCCTACCCGCCTTGGTTTATCCACGAACAGAAGAACGAGTATTGGTACTATTGCAAGGATTCCAATGCTTACCTCCTCTACACACTGCCAATAGCAGAAGCAGAAGCAACGGACCAGACAGACACTGTGAATCCTCCTTGGCCTCTTTGGTATCACCATGAAGATCGATCCTTTTACTGGTACTTTTGTGAAGAGAAGAAGGATTACCTTCTGTATCCCGTGTGGCATTATGATGACAAACGTTCCACTTACTGGTATTTCTCCGAAGATCAGAATGCTTGCCTTATGTATGGCACGGACGTTCTCTATGGTGATCCACCTCAACCTGATGATCAAGGTCGAGATGGTAAAGAGTTAATGGAGAAATGATCTCACCTCTGTGGAGTAAGGAAATGTTGTTTTTTCGTGTCTGTGGAAACACTACAATAATCCCATTTCATGTAGTGCATGACAATGTTTGTCTTAATGGAATTCCTAAGGTAATTTCATTTCTTTAGAGCAACACAATGTGTGTGGAAATCATACAACAAAATCACATTTCTGAAGTGTAAGATTGTTTTTTCTCTGGAAAATCCTCAACCATGAAAAAAGAATTCCATTTCTGTAGAGTGGAACAGATGTTGTTGTTTATGGATACCTTTTCTTAAAATGGTAATCAGTATGAAAATATTTACTTCGAAAAACTTTATAAATGGAAACCATTTCTGTAGAGTTAGAGAATGAATGCACTTTTTGTATGGAGATCCTAAAGAGCAAAAGAAGGATCTTATCTCAATAGATTAAGAGGCTTTATTTATGTAAATTAAATAGCTAGAAAGACAAATGATATCATCCCTTTAAAGTAAAGACAATGGTACTATTTGTATAAATCCTTGCCAACCTAATCATGATTGAGACGATAATGAATAATAACAAGAAAAAGGATCTCATTCTTGTAAAAATAAGATACAATGTTCTTTTTTGTGTGTGGAAATAATAATACAGTAAGACAATGTGTTTGATTCAAATTGAAATCCTAAGGTAGGAGTAGGAGAGTTGAACAAGAAAAAGGAACACATTTTTGTAGACTCTAAGAGAATAGAATAGCAAAAGGATATATAATTTCTGTTGGACACTCAACTAATAGGAATTGTGTGTCATTGCAGATAAACCAAATGTTAGGTATGATGATGAATCTGTTCCACAGAACTTCGCATGTCAAAATGTCTCATACAAATCCCATGAGATTCAGGGTCAAAATCATGACATAGATGGCTTACCAGAAGAACCTTTGCCATCTGGATGGTAAGCACTGGATTCAGATAGATAGATAGATAGATAGATAGATAGATTGTATTATCGTCTTCGGAGGTCAAATATGACCTATGACACCAAAAATATTACATTTCATGTAATATGTGTGGAAATGAGTAGCATCTATCGATGTTCAAGAACTTTATTAATGAGTGTTGCATTTGAGAGTGCACATTGTGATTGTGAGAGAAATTCATGCAAGGATTGGGTTTGGTCAAAGATACGTGGAAGAGAGAGAGAGGGCCTAGGGTAAATACACATACATGCATGCGTAGTGTATATTCATATCACATGCTGTGTCTTTGCCATGTCAAAGAGGATCATAAAACTTTCTCTTTTAATTTTTATATTATATTCTACTCTCTGACAAGTTGAACCAGATAGTGCTAAATTTGATAATCCTCTCGCCTTGCTGTGTTCTTGCAACAGGGTTGAGGAATTTCTTATTGAAGCATATTTAGGGGGGTCTTGGAATGCTTCTTCAACTGGAACACATCATGTCGAAGAGGACGACCATAGAAAAAGTGACTTAAATGCACAAGACAAATTGCATTGTAGTCAACAATTTCCATTAAACTGGGAAACCCCTCCTAATCTGCTTATAAAATCCACTGAAGAAGAGGATGCAACAAGTGGTAGGCATCAGCCCACATTCTAAATTTAATCTATGTAGGTGCACGCTAGAGCCCCACAGTTATTATCTTAGGGAAAAATTCTGAAATATGTTCAATATTTCACATATTTAACTTCAAATGCGAATAAGGTAATCTTCATTGACACAGCTTTTCCAGGTTTCGAATTTGTCAGTGATGATACTTCTTTAATGGATGAAATTGATGCAAGCGAGGATATTCAATCATGGCAGGATCAATATGGGCAAGTTGTGAGGACTAATGTAAAAACAGAGTCATCCCTTGGTGCAATAAATCTCTGGTACTGGACTATATCTACACAAAAAATAATAAATATGAACAGGGCCTCTATATGTCTTGTGGGTCAGCTTGCTGCAAATAAAAGTACCCTTCATCCGTCACTCCAGCATCGCAATGGAATTATTAAAACTAGCCAAATTTGTGAGGTCAATCTTGATCTAGTAAAAGTTTCATCAGGTGCAGATGATTTCATCAAACGAGAAAATACTACACAAAATACATTCAAATAATGGCTTCCAACATCAGTTACCGTCTTGTCTTGCAGGTGAAGTATACAGATTACGACAACCAAGCTACAAATATTTGACGTCAGTCACAAAATATGACTCCTCTAATCCAACTAAAGATTGGGATTTTCCATGCCTAAACTTGGATTTCTTGAAAGATGTTAACAGTGAAGGTTTGGATTCTGCTCTGAAGCCATCTCATGATACTGTTATTGCAAAGCCTTTTTCACCAAATCTTAATCATCGAAGATTCGAGCTTCTTAAAAGAAAGGTAGCTATTGAATGCTGGAACTTCTGCATGCTATCTCTACAACAAATAGAAAGTGAACTTATGAAAGGTTTGCAGGAAAAAGCACATTTGATACCATCTGCTGTTCGGGTTTTAACAAAGAAAGAAATTGCTTCAGTGGAAGAGGTTGTAAATTTTTATCTTGTCATGACGTATACTTGTATTTGAGACCCATCTATTTCCATAGTGGTTAATTTCCCCCTATACAGAGAAACCAGAAATACCGGGATCGAGCAAAAGAACGCAGGAATGCTGAACAAGTCCATGATAAACTTCAAAACTTAAATTCAGCAACAAAGGATAGTTTCACAAAGTGTCCAACTGCGGAGCACATGTTGGAGAAAATGGGATGGTCTGAGGTGAGTGCAAGCACAAAAAATAAAGGGAATTCAAAGTTTAGAACTGTAGAGGTTTATTGAGAAGAAATGTTTTTAGACTTTTTTGAGAAGTTCCTGTGTAGAAAGAAATTCTCTATATTTGCATTTATGCCAAGGTACTAAAGATTGGACGCTTACACCAAGGCTCAGTCATCCCAGAAGAAACTATCCTAGTGTCTCTTATTTGAAGATGCTTTAGATGCTGTAAAAATGTAGCTCTGTTTTGGCTCTCTGTCTAACTGAAATAACAACTTTCCATGTTTTATTTCTACATGAAGTCTTAAGTAACGCTAGGCATAATATGGAGTGGAGAGCTAATGCTTAATTTGTAATCAATTAGTGAGTGCTTGCATATGAAGACACTTAAAAAGGACCTTCTGTGTTCACCTACAATTTACTAGGGAATGTCAAACAGACTAATGTCTTTGACTGTTCATCTTTTTGAAGCTTAAGTCTTAGGCCATTTGGTCAGATTATCCATCACACATCTGATGTTTTCCCTTGATAATATATTGCAAGGGGTCTGAAGCTGACTAGTGTCTTCCATGGGTCTGGAATCAGAAATTTCTTCTTGTAAGCTTTACATTGCCCACAATTACTAGACCATTGTCTAACATTTCTGTTAAGCCTTGTATTAGTATCATCACCTGTGGATTGATCTTCTCTAAATTGTCCACTACATATTTCCTTGTGACAAGCCTATAAGACGACTAAATTTTTTCCTTGCATATAAATTTTGTAAAGAATTATTTCTATTCGTGAATGATATCACAGTTAACACAGTCAAAAGCCTTATTTATTATAACCCTTCTCTGCTAGGGGTGTTAGGTTTGAAAACTCGATCTTCTGTTATATCATTGGAAATTTCTTACGAGAGTAAAATGAAGACTTTTAGAAACTATTATCAACAATATCATCCTATCTTTACATCTTCATTCAACTTTCCTTGACTGGGGAAACAATGTGTTTCTCTTACTATTTTATTGAAAGGGCAATCAATCATCCTGTAATTATTCAGAAGGATGGTTCATCACCTGTGTAGTAGATATTTGGTCAAGTGTGATATTCTATTGACTAAAAGGAACCCAGCATTGTGCATGCACTTTTTCACACACTTTTCCTTTATTCTTTCTCTTTTCCTTGTTAAATGATGGTGGCTTTTGAGTTCCAGAATTTAATCAATTTCCAGTTGAACTGGCAATGCAAGTTTGATTTATCTATTTTCTTTCCTGTTAATCAATTATGCCAATGCTTTTAGCTTTCCAATTTTATGGCTTGCTGAAGAACTTTTTCCTTAGCTTTTGTGTTATATGTGCAGGGTGAAGGCTTAGGAAAAAAGAGAGATGGAATGGTGCAACCCTTACAAGGGTTAAGTAATAATGGCCGTGCTGGCATTGGATGGGTGTCATCTAATTTCAAACACCGTGGGGATAATTAATCCACAGTTAAACTTTTATTTTGGAAGTAGAATGAAAACGTTTGTAATATTTGTATTTATATGTAAATGTATATGGGGTTTCTTTTCTGTTTATACATAGGTAGCTGTTAGGAATCGGCAATGGTTTGGTTTAGGCTTGACTGGTTTAGCATTGTTCAAGCCAAACTGGTCCAAAACTCTAAACCGGTTAAGCGTTAACCGGTTTTGAAATTGGTTTGGCTCGCCCCCCAAATCGGTTAAGCTCAATGTGTAGTAGATATTTGGTCAAGTGTGATATTCAAAATCCACATCAAAACGAATTGAAATTACATTCCAAACATTCCAAAACCATGATGTCATAAAATAATACCCCTTATCCCCATTACAAGAGACGGGAGAAACAAATTCACGCAATGGTTTTTGAGAGCTTAAAATGCATAGCTTTCTCATACATGGATCTCAGATGTCCAAAGTATTGTTGATTGAGATTATAAAGTATTAGGGGATTCCCACTAGTTCTAACTTGACCCTTCTCGTGATTGTGGGGATCAAGGATCCTTCTTGACCCCAAGTCCATGATGCCATGAAGCATTGACGAGCTGCTAGTATCAAGGTGCAAATGGTGGCACAAGACCTCATGACTGCAAAGGATCCCTTTAGATGGGGATTTTGCTATTAAAGGAAGAGGATTCCATAACTAATCAAATGATGAAAGAATATGCCATTTGCCAATCATCTTTAGCTTGGTGAGATTGTCTCCGTTGAATTAGTTGATGGTGCGGGCATTGAGGAAATGGACGAGTTCTTTGCCACAATAACTAGTAGTACTAATGATGCATTGATGATCTGAGAAGCATATGTCAGTCTTGCCATGGGCATCCAAGGTACGGGTGATCTAATTATGGACATGTTGGGAGCATTGGGCGCCCTCAATGGGGCAAAAAAGAGCCCCTCATCTTGGATGTCATGTGGAGGAACATCTCCTTCTTGGCCCTCTTATCACTTTGCCATTCTTTTGACCCTTTAGCTCAAGGGAGAGGATATAATGGGATTGTTTGGTGGGCCAAATGCCTCCCAAATCAATAGGACTGATCAAATTCAATAGTTTTGCGTTTTTCTAGCTTCAGCGAAGTGAATGCATAGAAACTCAAGATCAAGAACAAGTTCCAAGGAATCTTTACAAAGTAATTGTTTCTCGGGATTGTTGACATCATCGTTGTCATACAAATTCTGATAATGAAGTTTCTAAACAACGTTGCGTTAATGGTGAAGTTGTGTGAGTTGACGGATCACTTTTTACATTGTATAGAAAATATTTAGGAAAAAAGTGTACACTTTTTTCCCAAGATCAAATGTGTATTGTAGCTTTTAATAGCCTATTATGAGAAAATTCAAAGTTCCACCAATTCTTTCATCTGTATTTTTCCATAAAACTTAGTGAGTTTGTTGTGACAAATTAAAACGCACATTGTTTCAAACTATATACTACATACACACTACATAGTACATAGTACAAGTCTTAATACACTCATAAGTTCTAAAGACCAATATATTTCATGTTCAAATGATCCCATTTGGCCAAGAAAGAAGAATATTCTTGACACTTAAGAAACTCTTTCTAACAAGCAGTTTTCAACATTGAGCAACCACACTATCTAGCATCCAACGTCATCATTAAATAAACGTCAAGTAATCCAAAAGTCTAAAAATCATAAACAGCAAGTATTCCAAAAATCATCATGTACTTCGAAATTTCAAAAAATTATCACTGGTCCAAGTACAGGTATTCCATGACATCATCCTCTGCCATCATGTCTTCTAAATCAATATCCAAACTATTATACGCATCATTAATATCTTCGGGTATAGAAATGTTTGCACTATCAAGTAGATCCAACCAAGATCTAATGCACATCTCCGCCTTAAAAATGCATGAATGTAAGTGAACACTATCTTCAAATTTATAACTAGCTTCGGAATTAGCTTCCTTTGAAGGCACCGATGAAGCTGGAATTGCCAAATATTCGCATGCCATCTTGTACAACCTTGGTAAACTGGATCTATTTCAAGTCAACAAATTAGATAATATCAACAAATGTGTTTAAAACATGAAAAAAGATTTGACAAAACCTGTTAGTAAACCACCATTGAAGAGGGTCTATGTTAGTCTTTGCTCGTGGCAACTTCAAGAAATCTTCAATTTCTGAACTTGTTGATGATTCATGAGATTTCCCATTAGCACCTAACATTTTCCAAAACTCCTCATGTCCAAAATGATGTCCTTCAGATGTATCACAAGATGGAGAAGTATGGACATTATTGACGAGATAGTTTAAGTCTAATACATTTCCGACCAATTCTATATCAAGGTTTCTCTCTATTGGATTACTTGGTTTTGAAACTCTACATCAAGATCGAAGACAATATTAGTAAAACATTTTGAAAATCATACATTACAAAAGATAAAAACAGTGAAGATGTCAATCTAACAGAAATACCTTGGGTCAAGAAACATTGTGATCCGAGATGGAATAGAATTCAATGATTCTTGGTACTCGATTAGGTATTGTAAACATTTGTTACTAGCCTCCTGTTGAACTTCAAGATTGGTCCTCTCGGAGGGTGACTCAATTGAATCCATATCCATAGATATATAATTATTACAATGTGATAACAAACGTTTGAATGCAAGTGCTGCTATTGAGAGGGTTGGGTACTTTAAGCCACTTATGTAATTACAAATTACAGCAGGCACAAGTAGCCATCGTTCCATACTTTGTATATGATTCCAATCTTCTATTGAGAGAGTATGGTCCACAAACTCATGGGCAATAGCCTTGTCATTTATGGTATAACTCAAGACATCTCTTAACTTTAAGGCTTGTTGATACATTACTAGAGTTGAATTCCAACTAGTGGCACAATCTAAACGTGGCGGTTCTTGCTCTCCATTCTCATGTATATTTTTTGAATATTTTTTAAAAATAGCTCTACCAACTTTACTTGTGCGTATAGAATATAATGTCTTCCTTAATTTCATAGTAGAAGGAGTAATAACCTCTATTGCAGACTTTACACCAAGCTCACATGTATGGACCATGCATCTTAACATATGTGATGGTTGCAAAATGTCCTGTTCATGATGACTAAGCAACAACCTAGCTAGTTCTTTTGATGCAATCGGACTTTCACTAACACCATTACATGTTGTGGATAGAAGACGTGAAGAGACACCAAATGATTTTAGACGCGAGAATAAAGCTTGCCCGACACGTTTTCCTACTCCATCTCCTGGAAAGACATCTAGAAGGTCTAAAAGCACACTAATTGACTTGCCAGACTCTAAAGAGATCCAATGTAAAGTCATTGGATAAAATCCTTTCAAACTATCATTTGTGCAGCCATCATACGTCATAGCATATCTAAAACTTTGTGAGGACAAATAAGTAATAACTAATTGACGGAGAACAATATACATTCGTAAAACTAATCTTTTAACTGTATGAGCTGATTTAAGTTGATAACTTGGCGAGAAATCGTGCACTAATGTTCTTAAACTAGAGGATTCAACATATGCATGAGGCAACATTGTTGAAACTATAAACCTAGCAATAGAACTATCAAATTTCTTCTCTAAAGTACGGGATATAGCTAATGAAGATGCAGGTGCATCTATTTGAGATTGGACAAAAACACTATTAGAAACTTGTGGCGGTGTTGTGCTACTAATATTATGCTTATCTGATAAATGTTTGGCAATAGAACCTGTAGAAGTAGAGCTTGACCATAACAAGTGACAATAATTACATCGACGTTTAGATGCATCTCCTTCTTTGATGGAGAGGATGTGTTGCTCAGTCCATGAAGATCTTTTTCTTGCCCTTATTTTGCATCTAGTGATTGTAGTTGATGCCACCTCAGTGGGTGATGATAAAGAAGGAGTTATAGCTTGAATATCTTCCATAGAAAGGTCTGGAATCTGTATTACAAATTAGAAATCATGGTGTTAGATAACAAATAAATAAATACATGTACAATTATTTCGTACAAAAATCGAAAGATGACATCTCAGCAGTACTATCATTTGAATTTAATAACGACTTGCACAGCATGCAAAAAAAGTTACAAACAAGACTATGACATGATAAAACAAAATGTGCAAACATTGCCTTTATACATAAAACAATATAATTGTGAAGTCTCAAATTCAATATTCCCAATTTTGTTGTATTGAGATTCTAAAGTTAACATTTGTCCCAATTAAAACTTAAAGTTGGCTTCAGCCATGGGTACAGTGTTTTTATTCATTCATGATCCTAGTTTGCAAGAACGAACTCATTTTATGAACATTTCACCTCCACTACCAGGCAAAGGTACTACGTGAGTTATGAAGCATAACCACCTTTGTGCTGTCCTGAGGAATTTAGTTAAAAACTATGGATTTCTCCGTCCGTAGCATTTAACTTTTCAAGGATAATGTCTATGATTTGTTAAAAAACTCATGATTTATTTTTCAAGAAGCAACTAAAAGTTTGGCTTGTGATTCCTACTTTTTGAAGTAGAAATATGGAAAAATATACAAGAAGGAAAAATGTTTGGTGATTCTTATTTTTGTGTTAATCATATACAAGAAGGAAAAATGTAAAGGTCAGGACCAAGTATGGAGCTTGTGTCCTCTAGAAAGATAGAAGTGTTTCTTTAGTTTGGATTGCATGACCATCTCACACTCTCTTCAAGAAAATATAAAAGCTTATTGGTGTAAATATCAAAGGCTAATCGTATCATAACCATTGAGATGCATAATGCACACAAGTCGATGCATTCTTTTATGTACACAATTCTCTTTCATGCATTTAACTATGTATCATCATAAATTTCATCAAAATCTACAACCATAATTTGAAGTAACTCAATATGTCTAATGGAACTATGCAAATAGGGTAACACAAATGTGTAACATTGTATAGAATCATGTTATTGGCTCAATAAATGCCACCTTGTCCCTTCATTATATCATATAGTATTTAATAGAATCATGTTGAACCTTCTTTGGCATGGTTCAATAAATCTGATTTTAAATCTAACCTGAAAACCCATCCATTCTTTCTTAAAATAAAACCATCTTCCATGTATATTAAAATGACACGTGATAATTCTTGTACGTGAAACAATCATCGTGAAAATATCATAACAATAATATCGCAACCATTAACATATCAATCAAAATACACATTTTAAATCATGCTCAAGGTATCACTCTTATAATTTTTGGCATTATCACATTATGTCATAATACAAGCAATATCAGTTATGAAACAATGCAGGAAACATGACCTTAAAAAAAGGAAATTTCTAGTTTGGACATGAAAATACACAAACGATAACTTTACTTAAACATTCAAACATCTATGATTCATGTGAAAGAAACCCAGCTGGGCAGGCCTAGGTGGTAGACAAAAACAAATTAGAGAAGCTTTCCTTCGCATTTTCGTAAAACAAAATCTACCGATGCCCTGCATTTTTTTACGTTACCCTAAATTTGGAAATTTTAGCTTCTTGACTGACAATTTGTCTGCTGATTACTTTTCAAATTATTATTGGCCCAACCTCCCAAGGCCACTCACTAGTACTTCTTGACCCCATGTTTGTTAGAAGATATGAAGAACTTAACAAACATGGGATAAGGTGAACATGCACCATTTTGCTGGTGATGCAGCCGGCAATGGATATCAACCACTCTTGAACTTAACAAGCATGAGATCCTAGGCTACCTAAAAAACACACCCTAAAGGAGATCATTGCATGGGATCAGGCGAACATGCACCATTTTGCTGGTGATGCGGTCAGCAATGGGTATCAACCACTCTTGAACTTAGCAAACATAAGATCCTAAGCTCCCTAAGAAAACACCCTAATCGCGTCCTTCATCTCTTAACTAAAGGAGATAAAAAAAGAGATTAACTTAAAACATAACTTAACCCACACTTAATGACTTCAATTTAGGGACAGCATGAAGAAATCATACAGGATCATCACGTGTGTGGTCACAAGGCGCCTTGAATGAAGACACAGGGGGATGCAAAGCAATTGGAGAAAACGGATTTTAAATTCTATGATCCAGCCACAACTAATGATTCAAAAGAAGGAGGTGAAACATACTGTGTAGGAGTCCGCAGAAGGTGTGGTCGAGCCTCGCAGTTCAGAAAATCAATAGAAGCCGTGCTGCTCGTAGGCTGCTGCCGAGGAGTCGACAGAAGCCGTGCAGGTCGTAGGCTGCTGCTGCTGAGGAGTCGACAGAAGAAGGCGTGCTCCGAGTTGCAGCTCAAGATACTGTTAAAATTATTGTTAGATGACCTAAATGGTTTAACCGGTTTGAGTCGGTTACCAGGGCTCCAGCCGAACAGAGCCCAAGCTCAAACCGGTTAACAAACCTCCAGCCTGACCAAACCGCACAGAACTCAAGCTCAAACCGGTTAACAAACCTCAAGCCTGACCAAACCGCAAGAGCCCAAGCTCAAAACGGTTAACAAACCTCCAGCTTGAGCAAACCGCCAAACCATTTAACGACGATTAAAAGGGCGGGTTCATGCTTAAGCTGAACCGTTGCCAACTCCTAGCAGTTGGATCTTATTTTACCTGTGTCAAGCATTTCCATGGATGAACCTTGGTCAAGATGTGGTGAAAAGCAATGTCTGAGAAGTGTATCAAGCCCATGTGCAAAACCTAACGATCCATGCATTGAATTAAGCTTGTATTATTCAAGAGTCAAAATTGTTGCTTTCACACCTGCTTGAGCAAGGAACTATGACATACATGAATTGAACAACAATTTCCATTCACACACTTCAATTGTGTTCTAGGGCTAGCTCGATTTGCCTTCCAACTAATTCTTATTTTTATATCGTTTTGAAAAAATATTTGAAGAGCTGAATTTAGTAAGATGTGAGTCAAGACGTGCTACTATGTATGAGAAATAGTCCAAAAAGACTATCTTTGTGAAAAATAAAGTTGCTTTTTTTATGTATCTTTTTCTTACAAATCTTTCTCCTAGATAGAGGTTTGCTAAAGCATTTCCAGCAACATCTTACACATATTTCTCCTGGATAGATGTTGCTTAAGCATTTGCTTAAACTTCATTGATTTGCACAATAAGATTGAGCTGTTTCATTTCCATGCTAAACAATGAAATTGTAACAAATCAAACAAATCGACAAATATGTATGAGCAGACTTAGTCTATGTCAATATTATCTCAATCCCTGTACTTTGACGCTCTAAAGTGATATGCTCCCTCTCTCTCCAATTTAACATGGTTGTGTAGTAGAGCTCTCTAGACCTTACCATTAGACAAGGGCATCACTGCTGTATAAGAGCTAAGAGGAACTTGATATGATGGGTGCAAAGACCTGTTCTTGACTTTAAGTTTCAAGTGATACATTAAATTAGCACTTCACCGCTGAACACAACATACATCTTTTCATTTTCCAATGGCATGTGCCCGAGAATCAGTCATAGACTTTAAACAGTAGGATTCTTGGGTGATTTTGGCATACATTATCATACGACATGGAGTACATCAGTGAGCACAAAGTTGACATTGCCATATGGCTAAATAAACAAATACACTTCCGTCACATACTTTTACACAAGCTTTCTATTGTGAACTAAAATATTACAAAGCATCGTGTTGTGTATTTGACTTCCTCCCTTGATACTTATTTATAGCGATGCCTTTGCAAATAATTGTACAAACAGTAGCATTTCCAGGAAGAGTACACAAATTTCAAAATTTCTGTGCATGCAAATTTACAGTGATGGTGCTCACACCAACTCATCTTTTTGATTGCTCCACTAAATCATAAAACCACACTCCAAAATGTGTTTTTATGTTCAATTCGACAACCAATGTGGAATTATGATTATATACACTTCTACTCAAGTTAAGCTCACTCCCAAATCTTTGAGCTCTGATTTGTCAATACTTGCAAAAGGACTTTAGTCGAGGAAGACCATCCAATTCCACTTTTGAGTGAGTAAATGCTAACGAAAGTTTCCTGACTTTTGGACCATCCCCTCTTTTAACCCCATGTTCTCCGCATCATTTTCGGTGTCATAAAAACCCTCATCCTAAGGCAAATGCACATGTGAATATAAATGCAACATGCCCTCTTTCAACATTATTAAGCTATATTTACAACGTACAACCAAATGGTCATTCCATCTCTTATGAAATAAAGATGTTACACATGTTGATAAGATTGGCAAAATGCATCAAATCCAGTACAAATTAACACAAAAGTTTGACAATCAAAATCCATCAGAGTAATAATTTCATAACTAGGCATAATTCCAAATCAATTACACAACTAGACAAAAGATGTTAAATCAGCAATTTCAAGTGTACAGTGAACTGTAATCTTTATTTTTATTTTGTGAAAGATTAAATCAACAGTATAATGTGTCAAAAATAATTACATTAAGTGTAATATTGCATAACAATTAACATGAAAATTAGCAACATCAAGTGTAATGTCACCAGCAAAAAATTAGCTTAATAAAATGCTGTGAAGAATGTTCAGATGAAAGTTGCACATCATGGATTAGTTGCAAGGTTGTCTAATGATAAAATTTGAAATGCATGGAAACATTTGAGACACAAGAAAGTTTTTGTTTCCAATTTAATATATAAATTAATCTGCATCAATGCTAGCAAAAGCTGCAATTTGAATGCAATTCTAGAAAACAGTTCACTGTACACTTGAATCCACAGATATCACAACAATGTTATATTGATTTCCAATACAAAACTTAGGTCTAGAAATGATGTCAAACAAATGAGAATTAACACATTTGGACGTCATTTAAGACAGTTATTGTAAAACTTAAATCATAAATACAGTACATCAAATGAACAAAGAGAAACATGCATACAAACACAAAAAAGTCAGATTTTGTTAAGTAAGCATCACATATATACATCCATTAATATTGAATAATGCTAAAATGAAACAGCCTAGACGTTATATCCAAAGACATTCTATAAAAAGCAAAATGAGCAATCAAGAAAAACTTTTCAATCAAGCATAAAATAAGCACCAATAAAACAGTATGGAAAGAATGTAAAAGACGGTTGTAAAGAAAAACGCAAGTACTAAGTTGTCAATCTATTATGTGTTGCTTTCATCAGCACCTTTAAGATTGAATAAAGCTCCAACAAAAACAGCCTACAAATTTTATATACAAAGATATTATATAAGAAAACACAAACACCAGTATCTTAGAAAGTTTGTGGATCCAAAATCTCCATACTTTATGTTAAGCTAAGAAATTGTTAATCAATAATACCATCAAATATGCACATCCACCTTTAAAAAACAATGATTTTCAGTCAAATATCTATATTAGACCGGAATAACATCAGTGAAGTAAACTATTGCATTCAAAATACAAGCACCTAAAAGTTGTAAAACTCTTGTGATACACTCAATGCAACTGTAAATGGACTCCTATATCCCACATCAATTCAGTCCTTGTAAATGACATAAAATATCTCCATGCTGCTGCCAGATAGATGGTCCATATTATTCTCAATACAATATAGCTTCAACACGGATCAAACAAAGCCTGGAAATAGATGATAAAACCAGATAGCACTGAGAGGAATGCAGAGCAGGACACTTCATTAAGAACCTTGTAAAAGGTTCTAGAAAACAGTAAAAGCTTGAAACCAAATCAAGTCCGAATGATGACACATTTTTTTCCTAGGGAGAAAACAGAAAAAACATCAGGAATAAAGGTTAAGATCAAAGGAAAATGCTCTGAAACTTGATGAAAGTGTGATTGATGCAATGAATATTAACAACTCCTGAGTAAAAACAATGCCCTGAAAACTTAGTGAAAAATGTGTATATATGCATATTCAGAAGCAAAAAAAGTACTGCTGCGTCATCTATATAATCCACACAGTTTCGTATAACACAACTAGCCAAGAAAAGATAAGTCACCATACCTTATTCAATTTTCTAGCCAATACAATAACACTCAACATACATCATTAGATTTTCTTGTCTAGAAAAAGAGGATGTCATCACAAATTACTCCATTTTCTAGGCTAGCAAAGAGAATCAATCACTGTAAATTACTTATTTTCTGAAGGCTAGAAAAGAACACATCGCCACAAGTTACCCAAACTTTCTGGGCTAGGAAAGGGCACTTACCATGCTGCAGCTACATGGTATAGTAAGGATTTGAAGGAGCTCCAGTCGGTTGCATGCGAGGTGCAGCCAATTGTTGTTGACTCTGGTATGGCAAGGCCATCTGTTGCTGTGATGGATATGATGGCAGAGGTTGTTGAACTTGATAAGCTGGCATTCCATATTGTCCTTGAAGAGATGACAAACCTTGAGAAGCAATGGGAAGAGGACTGTTGTATGATGAAGGGTTTGTTCCACCACCTGAATAACCTCCTCCATATGATCCTGCATGTGAGGGAGCATAGGGATCAACTGATGCATACGATGGTGGAATGGTGTTGATTGCAGAACCCAGTTGGCCAACACCTGTGGTTATGGGTTGTCCACCATGAAGACCAGGATTCATTGATGAACCTGCCATTGGATTACTGACACCAGGTTGGTTCGCAATGGGCAAGTTTGGGTGCATACCCTGGTTAAGACCTGGATTCATAGAATTGCTCATGTTTTGACCATATGAAACTCCACCAGGTGTCATCATCCCTTGTGGTGGCGTTGGTCCACCATATTGACTACTACCCCCTCCACTACCATATGGGGGCATATTGGAAGGAACTGGACCAGATCCACCCGGTTGGGTCATACCCAAACCAGGCATTGACAAATCCGGTTGACCATGCATGGGGTTTAACCTTTGTTTTGCACCCTCTACAGCGAGCTTACAGAAGAGTTGATGCCCACCTATGTTCTTCACCGGTTCCTCAAGTGCCCTTTTGGTTGCCTCAGCAGTTTTATATATAAAAAGAGCAAAACCCCTCTCTTTGCCTGCTTGTTTATCTAGACCGAGAGGCCCTTCTTCGATCTCGCCATATTCAGAAAAGATGCTAAGCAAATGGTCAACTGGCCAAGCCAAAGGGACATTACCCACATAGATTTTCCTTGCGGCGAGGTCTTGTGGAGGTTGAGCCGAGGCAGAACCCGTAGAGGCCAGCTGGCAGACACTGATTCGACCATCAATTCTCTTACTAGGCTCTCTAAGAGCATTAATTGCACCATCCATGTGTTTGAACGTGACAAAGCCATATCCACGAGACTTACCTGTGTTTTTGTCAATGATCGCAATGGCTTCTTCGAGGTCCCCAAATTCTGAGAACGTACTTTTGAGGCTGAGGCTATTGGTTTCCCACCCGAGTCCGCGTACAAAGATCTTGCGGTGAGAAGGGTCCCGGTCGGCTATCCGTCGAACCTCGTCAAGCACGTCGGGATGGCGGAGAACAGCGTCCAGAACTATGTTTGCGAGGTCCTCCTTGGAGAGGAGGTCGAGCATAGGGCGAGCTGTGTCTCGAGTAAGGTAAGAAGGTATGCCAATGTTGCTCTCTGTGGAAAGAGGGAGAGTAAGAGGGACCTCTGAAGGCCCGATCGCGATGGCTGGAGTAGAATTAGCAGTCGAATTAGTGGTCACAGTCATGGTCGTAACAGAGGCTCCGCCATTCTCTTCAAGCTTCCGTTTCTTCAATTCTGTGTTCGTCATATCCATGGCGGGCAGTTAGGGGGGAGAATTCGGGGAAGCTCCAAACCCTAAGACAGGGCAGGCAGCGCAGCCTTTTGTTTTTCTCTCGCGCTGTGCGAGCGGAGAAAGAGAAACCCTAACCCTAACCCTAACCCTAACCCGTGGCCAGGAAGCCTCGCTAGGTCGGGATTTGAAACAACAAAACAAAAATCTCGTTTTCTTAACACACACACTACATATTATTATTGAGTGTTAGGTTTTATACCTGTGTGTGTGTGTGTGTGTGTGTGTGTGTGTGAGAGAGAGAGAGAGAGAGAGAGAGAGAGGTTTTATACCTATGTGTGTGTGTGTGTGTGTGTGTGAGAGAGAGAGAGAGAGAGAGAGAGAGAGAATTAGAATTTGTATCGTCCATAAAGAGGCCAATTTTGACCTATGGGACCAGAGCATACATGTGTTCTCGATATGTGTGGGGTATTCATTCATACATTGAAGCACAATGTCTGTATGTGTGAATAAAAGCGCACACACGTGAGCTCAACCTTCTCGGTCGTGTCTTCAGTATGGCACTTACGTTATCACTCCCTCTTACTTAGTATGTCAGCATATCTTGAACGAATTGCACTATATGTCGAGCATGTGAAGAGCAAAGTGTCATTCATCCTCTGCCATGCCGTCATTGCATACTTTGCATGTCTTCACATTAGTTACATTTCGGATACCATGATGCAACTTCAATACCTAACTTGTGAGATCTGAGTGCGAAGTAGTGTAAGGGCTCTACGAGCATTACTACTCGTATTGGTAATGAGATAAGGTTGAATACGATCAGTAGGCATTCTTGCTTTATATTGAGACCAACATTGAGGGTTGACATTTGCAACGTAGTATTCTAGCTTTGTCCTCTTAGCATCTTCCCACTTCATCCTTAATGATTCCACCAACCTTTTCTCAATCATTACATAATGCATAGCATTGCCTTGCGTGAAAGCTCTAAAAGATCATCCAAACTCCATCTTCTAAACCATCTCCTTATGTCAACAACCCAACCGGATGAGAGAATCTTACTTTTATGATTCTTTTGTAGCTTACATCCAACATTCCAAGCAAGATGTGATAATCGATGATTCAACATATTCTTAACTTTTGTAATGTATTTATATACTTTTAAGTTTTTGGAGTGCCAATAGTTCTATGGGTCGAACACCTGTTTCCAAGAACATAACCTAGTAAGAGGTAGTGCATTTAACTCCTAATTGCCTACTTAAAAACATCTTTTGAATTTTCTCAATCTCATTCCATGCATTAAGAGAGATGGTGCCACCCCATTCTTCTACTCCATTAAGCAATGCTTGAGTTACCATGCATTGAACAACATTAGTTTTACTTCTCATCCACACGTATCACTTTGGTTGCATTGGTTCTCCAAAAGGTAATACGATTTCCAACCGACTTGGAGCCTTGATTCAAAGCATGCACTCCATTTATTTGTGGCAGGTACATCAATACCAAGATATTTAAAGCTTTAAACAAATTGTATATGTTCACCTCTATATGTTAGGATAGGGTAATGATGAGGTTGGATGGTTTGCAGTACCATCATTTTTGTTTTCTCCACATTCACTGCTAGTCCACTACTATGGCAAAATTCTTCTAATACCCCGAGTAAATTTTGCATACAATCAACATCATATGAGAAGAGTACCACATCATCATCATATAGAAGCAATAAGATAACACATTGCATCAATTTGGGAGCATTCAATCCTTCTTTTCTTGCAACCTTATTTACCACTTCTTCTAATTTATCAATACATAAGCCAAAAAGTGTGGGTGGACATCCTTGCTTGACCCCCATGTTACTTAAAAAGTGCTTTGAGAATCCACTTAGAGAGAGAGAGAGAGAGAATGTGTGTGTGCGTGTGTGTGTGCAAACACTAATGGAGGAATTTTACTCATAGACTCTCTAGGCTCGAGTCCCGACCATTTAATCCCCCCCCCTAGCTCTCATAGATTGCCCATCTCTTGGACACCCATAGTGTTTCCCTTCTTACCCTTGTCTTGTCTTGTCTTGTCTTGTCCTACCCTATCAAGTCTGTGGACACCCCCTCACCTAAGTGCATGTGTGCATACAACCTGCTCATACTTATGTAACTATCATGATAATAGTTGATTGTGAAATGATTAATGAGTTGGAGAAACCAATATAAATATACTAGGTTAGTAATAACTCACTCGTCGCGTCATTTGTGTTCCAAGGCTTTTCCTAGTTGTAGGCTATATTGTTATTGACTCACATGCCTTGGCTCAAATCCCATGTCTTTTGCTACACGAATATAGTCCTTAGCTCAATGCCCAACCTTGTCTTCACAAAACAACCTTTACCAATTTATCACACACACACACACACACACTCTCTCTCTCTCTCTCTCTCTTCACATGCTCGACATATAGTGCAATTCGTTCAAGATATGCTGACATACTAAGAGGGAGTGATAACTTAAGTGCCATACTTAAGACACCACCTAGCAGGTTGAGCTCATATGTGTATGCTTTACTAACACATAAAGACTTTGTGCTTCAATGTATGAATACCCCTTCTTAGGAAGGAGACTTATATCAAGAACAACTTTGTTCCCATAGGTCAAAATTGACCTCTTTATGGAGGATAAAAATTCTAATTCTAATTCTCTCTCTCTCTCTCTCTCTCTCTCTCTCTCTCTCTCTCTCTCAATGCACCTAACTACAAAACCATATTCTTTGTGGAACAGGGAAACCGTACACATCGATACATGTTAGAGCCCATACCGTTATCTACTATTAGAACCATTGCTTCCATGCAACTTAGCTCACATGCATTGTGATTTGAGACATGGCGTTGGGGCACAAGTGATGAGAGTGGTCGGCTATGCACACTTTGCCCTAAAAAAGTTCGCGAGTCTAAGTATCACACTTTGATACAATGCTCTACCTTTGATCATATTCGACCATGCTTTCCACATCTCTTCGACCGAGCCCAATCCTTGCATGAATTCCTCTCACAACCACAATGTGCACTCTCGATTGCAACATTCATTGGTAAAGTTCTTGAACATCAAGAGTCAATACTCACTTTCACACGTATCATGTGAAATGTAATATTTTTGGTCTCATAGGTCATATTTGACCTCCGAAGACGATAATATAATCTATCTATCTATCTCTTACCGTAATTAGCTTACACTAGGGGTAAGTTGTGTACACTAGTAACATCATCTTGGGTTTATCTCACCTCTCAATTACTTTATAGATATCTCTGATCTCACTAGATGCCACTGTGGAATGTAGCTCAAATGTTAAGGTTGCCCAATGGAGACCAGGTGGTCATGGGTTCTCTCTCTCTCTCTCTAGTAAAGGCACACAATTATACTCGTTACACATTAGCCTGCATTGCCTACCTATCCTATGTAGGGAAAGGGACATGCTATAAAGCTAATATAAAACATGAATATGCACTTGAGGAAATGATCCCCATTACTCTAACATCTAAAACTTCCACATAAGAATGTCATTCAACTTCTTCATATAAACTTTCACCCCATGTCTACTATCAAACATAAAAGTATTACCCATATTCCAATTGTGTTGGAGTCCCCAATATCATAAATTTTGGAACAATATCTCTAACTCATCATTTGGACCATTTTGAACATACAGAGAAAAAACCTATTGTTGAGGCCTCAAATAACAACAGCTTAAAATTTGTCAAATGTTTGATAAGTATTTCGAAATGATACATGTTATAAGCATTTAATGAACCAATGTGTATTGTCCTGCAACAGAATGGTGCAAAAAAAGCACATACTTGACCCTAGTCCTCGTCTCTTAAAGGGTGAACGTAATGGGAGCCCACCAATCATGACTCTCCATATGAATACTTCTATACATGAAATGGCAAATAGGAATGCCAAGTTCCAACCATGTTGCAATATTTGCCACTACCTTTTATACTTTAGGTGATAACCAAACTAATGATGTCATTGTATGATTATCCAAATATTTGTCGTGAATTGTAACAAGTGTTTACTATCCCATAACCGCCAATCCACCCAAGGTACAACATTCGTTTTCATACGCAAAGATCCATGCAACAATGCTCTCTCTCTCTCTCTCTCTCTCTCTCTCTCTCTCTTTTAAATAATGGCTTTCATTACGAAAGAAAAATACACCACTATTACTAACTTACTACAGAGTATAGAAACCTTATAGGGAGATAAATACAACTACGACTCCAAACTCAATGCTACCCTACACACCAATTCAAATGGTGAATATGATGATATGTGACCTTGCATAACTCTCTCTCTCTTCATGATTGAGATTTCGTGACTTCTTTAGCACTGTCATTTGCCACAAAAGAAGTTCTTCTAACTTTACAACATATTTTCTCACCCCAACTTGCGAATCAAAAGGGAAAGATTCTCTCCAATAAATCGTTGTCTTTTACCATCTCCTCTTGGACTCGATACTGACTCAACCATGCATGCATCCTTTGAGGAATTCAAAAACTCATCCATATTCATGAAAACACCAACATCCATATGACAAAAAATATATGAGAGCTCACTTACAAGCAATTTTGTTGGAGAAGGAAACAAAGCAAGCAACCATGAGATGCATAAAAACAAATGACGATTTTGCTCGTAACATTCTACAAAAACCCCCAAATGTTACGTGCAACTACTCTTTAGAAAGCCCTCTGTGCAAGCTTCAAAACGAGCCAAAGAACTAAGGAAAGGAACACTGAACCAGAATGGAACTCTCTCTCTCTCTCCATCTCTCACACACACACACACACAATGTTCAACAAAGTTGGTTATTCTTGTTCCCTCACTAGTTGGTTATCTCCACAAACACCTTTCACACAAAACAAATTTTGATAGAAACTATAGGGAATCACGCCAAATGGTTCGTAATGAAGGCAACTAACATCACCTCAATATGATAATTCGAACTACATTGTCTAAACTAGAAGAACCATTTGAAATAATATATTATGTAACATTTGGTGAAATTTTCATAAATGCATAACACGCAATGAAAATCCAGCAAAAACTAAAAATAATAGACATTATAAATATTCAGCACAGGAAGATACAAGATATAAACAAGGATTGATTATAACTCCATCCTCACATGTTTTGAATGATTTCTTGATTCAATAAAGGCTCTAAATGTTATTATATCATTCACACTAGAATGCATATCCTTCTACTCAGATCATTTGGAAAAGAATGTGTTAATCTAGAAAGAGATATCAATCCAACATATGCTTTAAGCTTCGTCAAACAACTAATGTTGTCAATGTCCAAACATAGACTCAAACTAGGTACCTCTAAGTTACATGCAAAGCATAATGCAATTTATTTGCAAATGTAAACATAGGCCAATCATCTTAAATCAAATATCCCAATCATCTTAAATCATCCTGAACCTTCATCGCAAATCAAATATCCCTGAACCTTCATAAAAAAGATTGATTAGAATATGATGGTGGAAAATTACTATATCAAATAGCTTACTCTTCCATGGTCTTGACACTTCACATTTTATTTCCTGAACTAGAGTTTTGAAACACAATACAATTTCAATTTTAGCATTTTCTATAGAGTAACACAAAAATGAGCAGGTTTATGTTTAAACGATAAACATCATAATTGCTACCAGATGAAGAGAGAAGTACTCAAAGGCAGTCCGAAAGCAAACAATAACAACATTATTAATGATCTTATAAGGCTACATAACACTATCAAAATCACGAAAAAGCCAAGGAGAAATGGTTGTTTAGTTCATGTTAATTCCCAAGTGCTTCTTCTTGACATTTTGATCTCTCCTTTTATCCATGACATTTGTGATATTTATCTCTAAATTACCAAAATCGATTAGCAATATCTACTTCTCCACAATCCCTTTTCAGCTAGTCTCGTCCCCTAAAAGTCTCTTGGAACATAAGGGTAAAAAATCCTTTGCCATGAACTTCACTACAATGTCTCAAACTGCAGTACTTTGTTCTCAATATCTTTTGTTCTTAACATTTATCCTCAAATCTTAATATCATTCAGAGTACCTTCTCAGCTCCTTGCTCAAAAAGTTGGTTCGATCCAGCATACCTTTCTCCAAAAAACTGAATAAATACTTTAATTCTATACTGGATATAAATCCATCATAAATAACGATATAAACACCATTTCCAATATAACCTTACCAAAGCATGTGAAATGATGGTGCATGGTTTTAACATAAAGTCAAAGAAAGAATAGAAACTCACACTAGTCCATATCACGTATCACATAGTTTTTGTGGGCACTGGCATATCAAGCCAAGATTTCATGCTTCGTGTTTAAGTCAAGACGTTGGGAATAAAGTCCATCAGGGTTGCTGTGGTCACCATAGTTCACGTGAAGCCGAATAGCAGCTAGTTTGGTCAAGATACTGTCAGGTTCCCCAACTTCAACATACCTTGCCGAGTCATTACCAATTCCCGAACCTGTTTGCTTGTCTTTTGGGTCATAATCTAAGTAATCAATAGGCACATCTTGGGCCCTAGGTAAGTATATTTGCATCTTCTTCGCATCCTCTGGCGATATCTTCTGGGAATGAATGAGTCTACGTAGTATAGTTTCTTGTTTCCGCAAGCTCCTCCTTTGAGTAGAGCCTTTCAAGGCTTCCCAATCATACCTAAATTCTTTACCACCACTTGGTGGCTTAAGCCTTTTACCGCCAACACGACGATAGAATTAGTATTAGTATCCGATATCATCATTTCATAACTGTGCCAAATGGAATATCTTTTGCGCTTGCTCATACTAATAGCATCATTTCATAATTGTACCTAATCCTCTTGCCCAGTAGCATCATATCATCATTTCATAAAAGTTTTGCCTAATGGAAGATCTTTTTCTCTCGTTCCAATGATCCAGTAGAGTCAGGTAATTAACAAATGAATGTGGTCAAACTCACTCACTTGTATGCATCTCCTTTAATGTGGGTCCTCCTTTTGAGATAGCAAAAGTCTGGCATTTTCACTTCATTGATAGCCCGCAATCTTTTCACAAGGACTCGATTCTTTCTCTCTATTTTCTCAACCCTGTCTGGTAACACCAATGACGCCAACACCAAATAGCAAATTTTGGAACAATGTTGATCCCCATTTATATAGAGAGAGTAACACATCTTGAATGTAATGGACAACAAATTTCCCTTGTGGCTGATGGCTTCCTTAAGGCACAAATATAGTTCTCAGAGGTATGCAGGACCTGTAGAACATAAGAAAAACAAACCTTCTTGAAGTCTCATTTTCTTTGTGTTCAGAGTAACAAATGCCCCTCGGTCAGGGCATTTGTTATCAATTGACGGTTTTACATTCTTAACACGTAGTTGATGCCGACGTAGAGTGTTATCCTGTTCCCATTTCATCCACCCAGTGATCACTTGATACTTCTTCATCCTTGAGTCCATTTTGAATGCGTTTGAACACATTCTCAGTTGCTGCAATTCAAGGAATCAAAATGAGTCAGATGAGAGTGAAGATGTGGACTAATTTATGCATCATGAAAATGCATAATTTAAGCTTATAAAAAATCACTAAGCACTTTATGTAAATATCATATGGATATCACATTTATGTATCAATGATTCTTGAGATGTGTAACTCCACGTGAAGCATATAAAATAAGAGAAAACACCATCTCATGTGTATAATCACACACAAATGGGCCCATCCTAATGGACTGAATTAATGCACCATTGACCATAAACGAAGCCAGTCAATTAGACCCATTTGGCTCCATTTTCTATGATTATCATGTGATTAGGCTATTTCTGTAAGATTTGGTTTAATTATCTCCACATTTAACATCAAATGTCGCAAATCATTATGTGGAAAACATCTCACTTAACATGCATGATGTATCCACATGATACAAAAACATCATTTTCTGTTTGGAACATCAGTTAGTTTAATAAAAACATGGATAACAAGGTATGCTACGAATTTCTATGCATGAACCTGACATCTTACGCCCTTAAACCCTACATCTCTACACAATATTTTGATAGCGTATATGTTGTCTTAACATGAAACATGTGTTTTTTTAAGGTTTTACATTCTGATTATGAGTATTAATTGGGGCCTATAATACCATTCACGATAATCAATAAAGATACTTCAAGCTAATTAAAAATTCATTATATTCATAATGTTTTAAATACTTAGTGGTGTTCTGACAATTAAAAAAATGAAGATGTATCCTGGAAATTAGTGACAAAGGTAGGGTTGATTTAGTGTTTTCTGAATTTCTGAAAACACACATACTAACAGGGGCAAGCAATCAATAGAGAAAGGGTTATGATTCCATGAACAAATGAACTGAAATCGAATATTGCTATACTAGTTTCAACTAGGTATAACTAATTGATATGGTATGGAGTAAGATTGTAACGTCACTATTTAGCAAGTGAAAGGTAGAGTTCCACTTTTTAGCTTTTTACATGCTCGTTGAATCACAATATGTACCCTCAGGAATCTCTGCATTCCTATGATAACCATCAAATACTCTTTGATATGTATGTACTAATAACCAAACATATCTCATTCAATCAACAATTAAATCCCAACAAAACATGTCATAAGACACTAGAACAAATCTAGCCCAATTACGTTTCAAAGGTGGATCAATACACATAGTAGAAATCATAACATGCCAAACAAATTTGTATCAAGCATCATTAGTCAATTCGCAAATTTCAATATTTGAACACAATTGTATATGGAAAAAAATTTGACGATAGAAAGCGAAATGTAAACAACATATACACAACATATATACACATGACATTGTCGTGAATATATATAAAAATAACATACGGGATCAGAGAATTTTAACCGAAAAAACAAATTGTTATACGCTACAATATGCATATTCATGATGGGAAACAAAAATGCAAACAAGAACTCTTGACATGGCCAGTTGTCATGAAGACGCAAAACAAATAATTGGAAGCCTGTGATAGCAGAGTCAAGGACTTACTATTATCTGCTTCTGTGAAGTTGAAATATGGAAGCCGATTGAGAAGGATCGATTTACACTGTTGATAAATAACCGGCAAGAAAGAGAAAGCCAAATCTACTCTGTGTTTCTCTTCCCCCAAAGGTTGCAAGCAAAACTCTTCGCAAATATGAAAGAGAAAATAAAAGGACTGGTTTTTCTAAATCCCGTCTCGCTTTCACATTCGAACTCTAAGACTCGGATTCATCCCTCGGACTCCCGCACACTCCTTCCATTTTTGTCGACGGCATGATCTACACTTATTGTCCGCGTAACATCATTCGCAGCCTCTGTTGTCTGGTCCCGATCGGTTTGCCTCGCCTCACCAGATGCATGAGATTTTATTGCGTTGATTTGTGCCATTGATCGATCCGTCCGGTAGTATATCTAGTTTGGTAGTTCCCTAGTGGGTTTTTTGGTTCCGTAGTTTTCCTGGTTTGCCATTGATCCTCGGGTTTGGCAGTTATATCGCGTTGATTTGTCCCATTGCATCTCATTGCCCAAACATGTCCTAATCCCATAAGCTAGTTCAAAGGATATCTCTTTTGGACAAAAGTGATCGGTTATAACATACCACATTTGTCTATGCTTGATGCAATCTTGCCTACATCTTATGGTTGCAACTATATTGGCATTATCTTCCCGTCCTTGTCAGTTGTGTGATTGCTCATATCAAAGGCTTGTTCAAAGGATCTCTCTCTTGGATTGAGGTGATTGGCTGTAACACGCCACATTGTTTATGCTTGATGCAATCTTGCATAGATCTTATGGTGGCAAGGATTATCACCTTGTCTTCTTGTATTGTCAATTGTACGATTGTTCATGACATTGGTCTACCTGCAACCATCAATGTAGTCATTTTTACAAGTTGTTCAACTTTCACATCAATTGTAGGGAGGAATCACACTCCCAACAAAGTCGTTAGTGTGTTCCCACTTCATTCTGAAATTGTTTGTTCGATTTCCATGTCTACTATAGGATGTACATCCTCTTCTCAAAGGAAATGAAAATGTTGATTCTCTCAAGGTGCTACATTTGACACCCATGTTTTACCTTGAGTCTGTTGCCTGATGTGGCTAGTACATTTGTGTGCTTCTTCCCATGGTATGTGGCACCGTCCTCTTGTAGCTACAAGTAGTTATGTCTATAAAGATGATTATATAACTAAACAAAGTCCTTCAATCAAATTGATCTCAACAATAATGAAACTTTGAATCACATAATTTTATTATCTTAAATCTAACCGCTTTTGTGATTGTTAAAATGTGTCTTTCTCATTAATATTTGTTTACTTACTTACCTTACCCTTTCTTTCCAGGGCTTTATTCAAACAACCACCCTGACAACATATCAACGTTTTTAGCTAGTATGGAAATTCAATGTTGCGCCTTCCCTCTTAGGTTTGGATCTCACGAGGCACAAATTATACAAAAATGTTTGCCCATTGCATTTGTACTGTTTGTCCATCCTCCAGGCCTATGTACGAAAAGCTATCTGGTTCGATACATTCGCCCAAGGCATGAACAGAATGCACATGACACCGGTATGTGCCTTCGGGTCATACAGGCCTCCGGTTTTCTTTATTTCTTCCTATGCCCCTTAGTCTCTCCGAAACTGGCCCCCCCCATTAGATCGAGGGGCATGTCCTGGAAATAATGAGAAAACGCGGCTTGGATCATCACTGGCACTTAATTTGGTGCTGACATGTAATGTAGCCTTTCCTTTGTCGATAGAATCTGAGACAGTCAGGTTCAATCCAGACGATGCATTGTTTGGTCTCTTCAATTGGCTTCCCAACCAACATATCATCTGCAAATCCAGGTCTCGAGTTCAATTCCTGCCAAGTCAGACCAAATTCTTTCGCCTTCATTTTGGCTATGGTTTGAAATCTGTTATAATTTAATTTTTTATCTTCAGAAAGGTACGGTTTCTCAGGGGAAGGAAGAACACTCAATATCCACCCTTTCCTGGAGAAGAAAGAGAAAGATGTAAGTGTATTACTATATTGATTGATCCAAATTGAAGCTATTAATCTCCCTCCATTCCTCTCTCTCTCTCTCTCTCTCTCTCTCTCTCTCTCTCTCTATATATATATATATATATATATATATATATATATATATATATATATACATACACACACACACACACACACACACACACACACAACACACATGTGTAAAAGAAAGCTTGTGATGAACCAAAATCTGGACCTAAGGTTAGAATTCATTCTTACTGAAAATGGACCACCTAAAAGGAAATAGAAATGGGTGTTCTTTTTCTCTCTTGATGCTATATTTCAGCACCAAGGTATAAATCCGAGGCTCTATAATACACCTCCAAAGAATGATGAAATCCGAGAAGAAGATTCAAGTGTGGCCTTTATATTGTCGAAGAATGATGAAACCCGAATAATAAATTCAAGTGTGGACTGTAAAGATGAGTATATATCTTCAGAGAATGATGCATTTCAAGATGGTGATTTGGATATGGTTGACATACTTCCAACGAATGATGCATTCCGAGATGATACCATACCAAACAAGAGTAGGAGATTGAAGATTGGTAATCCCCATTGGTTGAATGTAGGAATGGGCGAGAAGAAGCGAATGTGGGACATATCGTTCATAGATGAAATTATGACAGATGAAAAGCTCCCGTCAATTGAGATGTTTATCCACATTGTGCAAGAATGCAAAATTCATAAAAGCTCACATCTTTGTATGAAATTACACTTGCACATTTGCATGGTGGGTCTTGAAGCTCATCGAGAACTTGGGAACTATCTCATCCCGATGTTTGTTCAGTGTGGGGATGTATATTATGCAGAGCAAATTTCGTATAGGATGCCTTGCAAGAATGAGATTGCTTGGACTTCTTTGATCCAAGGATTTGTTGGGTGTGGAGAAACCTTGAAAGCGTTCTCCCTGCTTGAAGTAATGCAAGAGGACGGTATTCATCCTGGTGATCATACTTATGTTGCTATTTTGAAAGCTTCATCCAAGCTAAAAGAAATTAAAAAAGGCCATCAAATCCACGATAAGATTATAAAAGGTGGGCTTGTTGGGAATTCTTTTATAGAGAATGCATTGGTAGACATGTATGCAAAGTGTGGGTCCTTTCTGGAAGCCAAGTATGTGTTTGACAAACAACCTGTTCGAAATGTTGTCTTATGGACATCCCTTGTGATGGGATATGCCCAATGTGGACTTGTCACAGAAGCTCTTGATTGTATACAACAGATGCAAGAAGAAGATGTCTTCCTGGACTCTGTAATATTTGTATGTGGCTTGAAAGCTTGTAGTGGTATTAGAAATGTGGATAAGGGACAACAGTTACATGCTGATATTGTTAAAGAGGGTTTTGAAATGGACAAATCTGTTGCTTGTGGATTGGTGGATATGTATGTTAAGTGTGGCCATCTCAAAGAGGCTCAAGAAGTATTTGATCAGTTGATAGACCATGATGTAGTTGTTTGGAATGCCCTCATTACAGGTTATGCCGAGCATGGCTTATTTGAAGAATGGTTCACTTGTTTTAAACAAATGAAGGGGGAGGGTATCTCTCCTGATGTCGTGACATATCTCGGAAGCTTGAAACTATGTTGTAATGTGAAAGCAATTGGCAAAGGCCGAGAGCTTCACATGGATATTGTGAAACAAGGGCTGGAAAGGAACCTTTCTATTTCTAATAGTTTGGTCGCCATGTATGCCAAAACTGGATTATTAAAAGAAGCAAGCATAGTATTCGATGATATGTTAGTTCAAGATGTAGTTTCTTGGACCATTTTAATCACAGGTTATGCAGAGAGTGGGTTTGTGGAAGAAGCTTGGAAATCATTTGAACAGATGCAAAGATTAGGGGTGCCTCCAAATGTGGTTACTTTTCTTTGCATGTTGAAGACATGCGTAGGTATAGGGGCCATAGAAAGAGGGAGGGCACTACACTATGATATTATCAACGCAGAAGTGGAAAGTGATTCCACAATTGGAAATGCATTAGTGACAATGTATTGTAATTGTGGTTCACTTAGAGAAGCATGGGATGTGTTCAATGAGCTAGCGGTCCAAGATGTGGTTTCTTGGAGTGCCATAATTTTGGGGCATGCCAATCATGGAGAAAATGAATTCTCCTTCACATTGTATAGAAACATGCAAGAGCAAGGCTTACTGCCCAATGGTGTGACTTTTGTCAGTGTTCTCACAGCATGTAGTGACAGTGCATCCCTAGAGGCAGGGCGAAGAATTCACACACAAATGAGTAATAGCAATTTGCTGGACCAAACATTTGAGGTCATTACTTCGACAGCACTTATCCACATGTATTGCAAATGTGGAAGTATCAAGGATGCACATGCCATGTTCGATGCAATGCCAAGAAGGGAACGAGCTAATTGGAATGCTTTGATCACGGGATATTCTCAACAGGGAGAAACAGGATTGGTTTTGAACCTATTTGAGGAAATGAGAGCACAAAGGATAGTACCAGATGGAGTGACATTTCTTGGTGTTCTCTCTGCATGTAGCCATGCTGGAATAGTTTCTAGAGGTATGGAATATTTTGAGGTCATGATTCAAGACTATAATATAGAGCCGTCCATCAGACACTGCAACTGCATAATAGATCTCTTAGGTCGAGCTGGGCAATTAGAGGAGGCAATGTCAAGGTTGAAGTCTATGCAAGTTGAGCCAAATTACGTGACTTGGAATTCTTTATTGGGAGCCTGCAAAAAATGGGGAAATGTAGAAATTGGCCGGGAAGCCTTTGAGTGTGCAGTGAAATTGAATGAAAAGCATGATGCTGCATACTTGTTGATGTTCCAGATCTATGAAGATGCGCATATGTTTGAAGATGCAAAGAAGATAGAGGCGATGAGGATGAAATTTGTCGGCTAATGTCTAAACGACTTAGACTTTCTTTGACCAGAAATATTTGTTTTTGTATATATTGGGAAATGAGACATTTTTCAAAGAGATCATTGATGGCCATGGCAAGTAAAACCAATTAGCTACATTGTCATGTCAAAATTTGCCTGTAAACTTATGAAGCTTTGTAAAAGTATACTTGAAATTGCAATTCTTTAAGTGTTGTTTCATCAGGGATGATATTGTAAACCCAAATAATTGATTTCATTTAGTGATCTCATCTGGTATTGGTTTTTCTAGTCTTGGAAGTTCGACTATAGCATGAAAACTAATTACCAAACTTGTAAAAGGCAGGACGGGCAATAAAGTCTATAAACACTTGAAGCGTGATTTCATTAAGGATGGTACTGTAAATCCAATTAAATGATTTAATTAAGTGATTTTTTTAGGTAGTAGTTTTTCTGAGTCTTGGAACTTTGATTGGAGCCATGAAACCAAATCACCAAACTTGTTGTAGAACCGAGAGTTGATACTGGTCGTTTATCACTTGAAAACAGACAAAACCACGAAGAGAGACAGAGTGGCTGGTTAATGCTACATTAATAGGTGTTCATTCAGAGTAATGTTTTGTCTGCGCTTTGAATTTTTACTTTCACGTATGTGCTTGTGTAACAAAACTGGTTTGGATTTTGTACTTCCCATTGCAAGCACAATTAAGTTTACCAATCCTTAAGTTTACTGTTAACCCCATGTCGTGCAGCGAACAAGTTATGTTTGTTTTGTTCATTTGGAAATAACTACAGTAATTATTATAAAGGAAATATCATATCTTCTGTAAAATAGTCATGTTAACAATTACATGATCTATCAATTAGAATTAAATAGGAGAAAATGGAAATGCACATGGTTATGGTTGGGTAGGTCCGTTAGCTACATACAAACGTTCAAATTAAACATGTAAACAAGCATATGTATATACCATTCATACATGGATGGTACCATGGCACTGAAATTAAAAATAAATGTTTACAACATAGTATACAAAATAGATCCCTTCTCGAGAGATTGCATTGAGATACAAATGTTCGAATGACATGGATTTCTCAAAATGACATACAAAAGTTATTGAGAACACTTGGCAGGGTTTCTTGTAAACTGGTTTTTATATAAACCCCTGAACCAATATAGAATGGAATATGAGAAAATGGAAATATATTTTACCCATTCTAGGGTTTTCTATAACACCTACAAATTAAGCTCCTACTCACTTTCGAGTATTCTGATTCTGATTGATTATATAGCTGTCATTACGACAATTCTTACCTATTCACCATCAGTAATCTGCTCGTTTATACTAGGATTTACAATCCTAGTGTTGCTAATTGTATGTGTCTGCATGCCAAAGATGAGAGATTGCCCAAAAAAATGCATAATAATTGTATTATTACCAAAATAATCTTACAGGGAGATATCATAAGACCAGAGCTTGTTTATACCAACAGCATCTTGATCATTGAATTAATAATTGCTGGGATGCTCGGATGATGGGAACTAGACATGATCAAAACATGCTTGGGGTGATATCTATAGCTCAGAAAGATGTGTTGGCGTTGACAAACGCCGTCATATGCAAAATTATATCCAAAAAAACAATCAAACACATTCAATGCAGTACAAGCTTTTACACTGAGACCTAATGGCCGTATATACAACATAAAGAGCATGCATACATACAGATACACTGAGACCTAATGGCCGTATATACAACATAAAGAGCATGCATACATACAGATACACTGAGACCTAATTGCTGTAGATTTTACATATACACAAAAATACACGTAAACATACACATATCTTACCTGCCCCCCACTAGATAACTCACCTGATCATGGTGCAATTGCTGCTGTTCATGCACCCAGTTTCTGTGCTCCTGGACCTCAGCAGCTGCTGTTGCTGTTGTTGCTTGCTGGTGTTGTCGGGAGTCCCGAAGACTTGCCAGAAGCGGAGGGTCTCGTCCCCCGCTGCCGATGCGACGGTGTAGCCATCGGGGCTCTGCGCCATGTGCAGGACCCTGGAGGTGTGGCCCCTCAACTCCGCCATCTTCGTCATGCTCGGGTACTTCCACAGGCACAGCTGGTTCTGGCTGAAGCCATGGGAGCTCAGCAGCTCCTTCTCGTGCCTGCTCCATTGGAGGGAGCAGACCTGCGAGTGGGTGTCCACGCTGTTGAGGCAGGCGCCGGTCTGCGTGTTCCAGAACTTGATGCAGCCGTCTGCCGTGCCTCCGCCGGTGGCGAGGAGGTTGCTCTGGAAGGGGCACCATGCCAGGGCCTTCACTGCAGCGCGGTGCTCCTCCAGGCGGTGCAGGTACGAGGTTGGGGCTCCGCTGGTCATCATCTTGGCATCCCACAGGTGCAGGAGGTTGTCGTTCCCCCCGCTCGCAAGCTGCTGCCCCGACAGAGACCACTTCAGCCCGCACACCTCTTGCTCGTGACTGCACATCTTCGTGATCACATGATCTCGGATGCGCACTGCCACATACGTACAGAGAACCAAATACACATCTCAATATGCTATCCAGCAGAGAATGAAAGCAAAGAACGATCAGAATGGATGGAACTCACCATCGTGGTTGAAGATGGTGTTATCCCGGCTTCCCGAGCTCAGAATGGGGCCACCATTCCATGCCAAGCTCCCAACCCTCCCACTGTGGCCTTTCATGGTCCTCACTTTGCAGAGGGCCGTGGAATCCCAGAGCTGAACCTCGCCGTTTTCCAGACCAACAGCGATGTGCTTCCCATCAGGGCCCCAGTTGACGCTAGTCACGGGACCTTGTTCCTCTCCAACTTGCATCAGCTCCTCAATGGCCCCTGATGTCGCATGCCACAAATATACAGTGTTACCGAGAGCAATTGACACCACATTCTTGGAGCTCCAATCGAGTAGGTTGAGATAGTAGTCATCGAGCAATTCTGGTGCGTCCAGCGTTCGTTCCGCAGACTGAATAATGAAAACCAAAACACCAACAATGAAGATCAGAAAAAAATGATCTTTTATGCACTTGATCATGGTAGGAAATGTTCATAAAGGATCTCCATACATACCTGGGGAATGTGACGGAAGATCTTGTTACGCTTGGGAGCGGAAGAAGATTGGATGTTCTCAGAATAGAGCAACCTCGCATTCCTCTCGAATCCCTCGGGAGGAGGAGGAGGCTTGCTCTTGAACGCAAGGATTCTGGAGTCTTTGTTGATTAGACTGCTGTCCTTCAACACGTTTCCAGCCAATTGCTTTCGATATTCCTCCTGCAAAAAGAACGCAGTACAAGAAACGTTCAGACGCAGCTTGGATAATCCATGGAGTTGGGAAACTGAAGTAAAAAGCAGGTAGTATGATGATCGGAAAAGTGTACATACATTTTGGACCGGAAGCTTGCTGTCAAGATTCTCCTTGGAGAGCATGTAGTTAGCCACATCAAAGTCCATGGAGGCGCGCGATGCAATGAAACGGCATCCCTAAAACAAATAGGGTTTGCAAACGTAAATGTATTGATCATGATTTGTTGCAAGGTTTGGACAGGGTTCAGGAAACAAGGGGAAAGGATGCAAAGCTTTTTATGATATATTCACCGGAAATCAGACTGTTACACTACGAGAAACTACAAGATTTAAAGAAAGATTCGAGATGCATGTTTAGTAGGAAAACAAACACAGATCCTGTAAAACAAGAGTCGCACATTAATCGAAATGAGTGGTTTGATGATTGAAGAAGTAAGATAAAATAATATGCGCATCATCGAAATTATACATACATGCGATCCTTACAATACATAGAGATCATATGGTAGGCATCATCGAAATTATACATACATGCGATCCTTACAATATATAGAGATCATATGGTAGGCATCATCGAAATTATACATACATGCGATCCTCACAATACATAGAGATCATATGGATGCCTACCTGATTCTGCTGCTGTGTCTTCTTGGAGTGAAGAGGTTCTGCAGGTGATGCACGATCGCTCAGAGCCTTCCTTGCGCACGATCCAGTAGTCGCCATTGCTAGATTAAACAAAGCAAAACAAACAGAAAACAAAAAAGAGAGTAGAAATATACGATTACTGTTCCTCCACAAAAGGGGAGGAGTAGGAGGGGGTTAATATTGCAGAAAGAAGAAATTCACAGCCCTGTAAACAACGATGAGCAAATTTAACAAAAAAACACACGACTTAAATAACAGATGCTTATAGAACCAGAGAACAACAGAATCAGATTCAGAAAGCTTTTCAGAGCATAGAATTGATATGGGGGCAGAATGGCTGTGCAATCAGATAACTTTGTTGATGTGAAGACAGAAGTGATGGAGAGCTTGTTGAATGATGATGATAATGATGAGAACGCCATAGCCATGGCTTTGTTTATATATATATATACATACATAACAAAGAAAGTGGAGGGAGGCCATTTTCCAACGGTCGGTCAGAGAACAGAGGATATGTCCGCCCTCCTCTTGTCCCATCGTGTGTGAAACTGCCCATTCTGTATGTGTATGTGTATGTGGTCTCGAGGCCATTTTCTCGACAAGATCAGAACCCCGACGAGGTCTGGTATTTGGACACTAGAAAGCTCCATCCGATATGATACACCCGCCCTTTTATCGTGTTTGAAACCCGCCCATCCCATTGTGTGTGTGTGTGTGTGTGTGTGTAGGAGCATGGTCTCGCAGACCACCTAGAAAGATTCACGTAGACATGGATGAGGTGTGGTATTCAGACACTAGAAAGCTCCATCTGATATGATATATCCACCCTTTTATCGTGTTTGAAACCCGCCCATCCCATTAGTGTGTGTGTGTGTGTAGGAGCATGGTCTCGCAGACCACCTGGAAAGATTCACGTAGACAGATAGATTATTGGAACGAAAGAGTAACGTGTAATTGTTCACATATATGTATATGTATTTGTATGTGCTTTTTTGTTGCCTCCGGAAACGTCGAGATATCTCTGCCCCTTCTTTATCTATGTCATCTTACAATATAGATGTCCATGTACTTCGATCTGTTCATGAATCCATCCTCTGAAAAGTTCACGAAATGATATTTGTCCTAGACTAGGTTTGTGAGAAGTGTCTCCCTTGGTTAAACCCAAGCCTTTTGCATATGGAGCTACCATTTATATTTGCTCTTGTTTCTCTCGTCATTTTGGAGATGGATACGATATCAAAAGGGTGCTTAAATTCTTGATGTCAAGGTCATTATTGATGAATAACTTCAATCACGTTTGAGTACTACGATAATTCAATGTATTCTATTTTTGCTATTTGCTTCAATGCGTCAACGGCTTAATGGGTTATTCTCTAGTACGGAATAGTTTCAATTTGGTTGATTAAGTTAACTATATATGATAATGTTCTCCAATAATGGGAGGCGTTGTCAATTTAGAGTGAATGCTTTGAGATGCACCATCTACAACATCATGGCTAGTGGACGTGCTATTTATATCCATACATACATTGGCAAGCTTGGAGCCTATCTGGATGCACCATAGGTTAAGGCAACCATGGTGTTGAATAAAAATAATTTGGTACATGACTTTTGGAAGCGTGCTTAGTGGCAATCTTGTTCTAACATGGCTAGAGGTACATATCCTCTGTGAATCTTTGGCGGCTTGGGTCATAGAGAAGCACTTCAATCATGCTTGTAACCGAGACTCCTACATATACATAGGAATCCACTACATCAACTTGCCCAACTAAGAGAGTGAAGACAACTTGTCAACAAGCTAGAGAGGATATGTGGAAGATCATGGCTTTAAGTCTTTCCTAGGTGAACTCTAAGCCCTTTTCTATGGCAAAATTTGTCTAGCGAATTGAGATGTTGTTATGAAGTTGCATGAGGTAAGACAGAAAATATAATCTTTTTATAATACTATGCAGTTTTGGAGATGCTATTTTTGTCTGGAATATCATGGCTTTAAGTCTTTAATAGGTTAACTCTTAGCCCCTTTTTGCTACAAATAACATGAAAGGAATTGAGATGTTATGAAGTTGCATAATATAAGATGGAAAATATAATCTTTTTATAATACTGTGCAATTATATCATTATAAACAAATGTCATGTATTTGAGATGCTAATTTTTGGTGGTTGATTATATCATTTTCATGATAGCAAGTTATTAAAACACAAATACATGACATTTGTTTATATGTATTATGGGGATTTATGAGAATGCCTTACATTTGTGCTTTTGGACAATTTTTGGAATATCAACAAACAATGAAGTTAGAAGTTTACCATTCTAATAAGACTACCATTTTTCACAACTACACAATCCAATAAAATTGTAGGTTTACGTCAAATTGTATTTCTTTTTACCCTTTTCCAAGTGTGCATAACAAGCTTGTAAATGTCAAAATACTTTGAATCATGGAGATTTTACACCACCACACCATGACCCCACTATCCAAACAATCATCTCTATTGTGTATCATCATATCGGATCACATTCTTTTGATCATTGATTCTATAAGCATTATCACCTCCACACAAATCCCATTAGACAACAATTAACTAGCCTCTATGACTACTAGTCACAATCCTCCCATAATTTCATATGAACACCACTTTGAGACCCTAATCAACATATCATTCATCCCTCCATGCACTCACCATATTTGAAGGCAACCTTACCTAGAATATATGAGATTTATTATTACTCACGACATCAACTCTTCTAAACTAACATCTTCATGTTGGACATTGCATCATCACCTCTGAATATCCAATGCCTTCAATGCATTACCAAGTCATACCCCTGACACTATGTCTTGTCCCCTCCCCTTGCCTAAACCACCCTCTTTTCCAGACCTAAACTTGACAACTCCCCAACACACAATCGATATACCACACTCTTACGGTATGGTGTATCCCCCATATCGAACCACTTTCCCAACCTCCCTGATATCCTTCCAAATTCCCACAAAGTAATGAGAAAACAATGGCACATTTTCGATTGATCCATTTTCACTAGTCATTAGCATTTTGCTAGTTTTGATAGATGGATTCTTGCAGCCAAGAATTATGGTATGTTGGAGGGAGGCTGGAGGTATCAGGCAGCACACATAAATGAGTGAAGATAAACAATGTTTTTTCCATAATGCTCTTATTTAATTAGTAATCCATGTTCCTGTACAAGTTCTCAGCATCTTGCCAAGTACTTGCTCAGTTGTTTCATCAACTTCACCATTCTTTGTGGTGTGTGTTAATAATAATGCCTCAAGCTCCTCCTGAGCTTCATTCAAGTCAAATGAGGTATTCTTGCTTTTCTTCATTAGCTCTATCAGTGTCTGTTTATATTTGATGGCTTCATCAATCCTGTACAATACAGCAAACTCAGATTAAAATACAACACATAACACAACTAATCAAATAAAAAATTTAACTAAAAAAGAAAGTATTAAATTATTGCATTGGTCATCATGTTCTGATCCGCTATGCACCCATTGCATGGAAACCTGAACTTCAATTCCATATGGAAGATTAATACATCAAATAGTTACACTATCTTACAGGTTAGTTGAACAGATCCCAAAGACAACACCACATTATGGATGAAATGCATGATGTTTTAGGATCAAAATCACACAGTTTTTCTTGTAAAGGGTGAAGATGTCCCTAGCAAAACTTAGTCATGAAACCAAAAACAAACAAACTTAGTCTCAGAATTTTATTATTTGTGGGCCAGCCCATCTCTTGCTGACTGGAGGTCCTGATTAATAAAGACAAACAAATTTATGATATGCATCAATTTATGCTTCTTCAATATGCTGATGATACAGTTTTTCGAATCACAGAGTTTCTCAACATCGCAGCAACTACTTGGATACAACATAATTGGGTGATTCTATTGGCCTTGCAACTAACGTGAGAGAAGGAAAAGTTATAACACAAAGATCAAACAATGAAGATAGTCAACAATTTCAAATATTTAGGATTTGCTTCCACAGTGGTGTTGTATGAAAAGTGTTGTATGAAAAGAAGAATAGATGGTAGAAAAATATAGAGTTATCAATATAGACACATATGTCAACAAAGCAATTAAGAATATTTAATGTCACCATTCAGGCATTAACAGCACACTCCCTTTTCTATAATTTTATTGGGGTGGGAATAGGCTGCTAAAAAATGTTTTATGAGAGTTTACACATACAATATTAAAATGAGACCAATACCACAAGGTGGTATACCAGATGGAAGAAGTCATTAGAAGTACTATGGCCTTCAACCAATCATCAAAGGCTTGCATGTCTCAATCCAATTGATTCAACATACTTATGAAAATCGATATGTGCCCAATGGAACTTTTCAACTATTTCAATTGCAGATACTAGTTTTCTCATCAAATGCACTTGATTTACAAGCGAATTGTTTTCATATGTTGGTCTTAGCTTTTCCCAAACTTTGTAAGTAGTGCTGCACTCGTTAAGATTCACAATGATTTCATTTGCACATATGTAATGGCATTCTTATTCAAGTTAGACCATACAAGGTTTGGCATAGTGGTTGGTTTCTCACTTTCCAAAGCATATTCACATTCCTTAAGAAATCGAATATCACACATCCTAACCTTCCATAAATCAAGGTTTACGCTCTCACATCCTTTTGCCATCTGGGTGGAACACACACTAAGGATCCCACAATATATTCTTAAAACATGAATCCTCCAAACACGAATGTGCATGAGTACCTCAAAGGGGTAAGCTGTCCAGGTTCATGCATTCACACCAGAGATAGGAGCACACACCATGAACTCACCCAACTTATAAGAAAATCAAAATGACATTCAAGAAAAAATGTCCCCAAGGCCACTGCTAGAATATATTTACTACTAGAAACTTAAATTTTCTTTACATCAGGATAGAGCCTCCCAGAAACTGAGCCTTATTATCCTGGAGTTTGTCTAGTTATTGAAATCAGCCTAAAATGGGATCATATAACACCCAGTAATTTCATTTAAACATTTAATCAACATAAATTTGTGCGTACCTGCCAATCATCTTGCATGTGAGGGATAGGTTGTTGTGGATGTAAATTGAGAGCAAATCAAAACTTCTACAGCCCTCGGTTATTATCAACTGGGCAGATTTAAATGCATATAATGCCTCTTCAAGTTTCCTCCCATGTGCATAAGCAACACCAAGATGATTCCATACATTAACCATCCCCGTGCTTTCTTGGCCATGGATATCCTTCTTTCTAGCAATAGACCTTTCCAAATAAGGTAAAGCTTCATTAGGTTTACCGATACAAAGATATAGATAACCTAAGTGACCTTCAACATCTGCTGAAACTGAAGATGTCTCCTCATTATCAGCAAACTGACCCAAAATCTCAAGGGCCTTATGAATAACTAACATTGCTTGATCATAATTCTGCAGTTGCTCATATACTATAGACAATCTAACCAAACTTTTTGCACTCTCAACGGACTGATCATCTCCTTCTAAAGTGTTAAATGCCTTAATGCAACAATCAGCACAAGTTTTCTCATCTTTGAGACCAGCATAACCTCTTGCAAGCAGAATAAGTGCTTCAACATGAAGAGAATTTTCATTCTCTGTCTTTCCAATGATATCCTTCAACTTAACTATTGCCTCTTTAAACCTTCCCAGATGAAAAAAAGCTTGCATCGATTCTAACGTGAGTCCCAATACCTCTTCGTCCCTTCCCAAATCTTTCAAAATAGAGACAACTTCTTCACATTCAGAGAGAACATTCTCGTAATTATTCAGTTCATTGTGTATTTGAAGCATAAGTGCTCTTAAGTCTGCTACTTCGGATGAAATAGAACCATAGACACTTGTATAAATTGGAAATGCTTTCAAACACAAACTTAATGCTTCCTCATGGTTCTTTGTTTGAATATATGCCTCTGCTACTTGCATGTAGTAAGTTCCCAATCTCGGATCATGTGGCAAAAGGACCCTATCTATTGAGTTAAGTCCTTTCTTAAACTCAAGCATGGCTTCATGAAGCCATCCAAGAGAGATCTTCACCTGGCCAAGAATAACATGTATGCTATATTGCAAAGTTGCAATTTCTTGTTCTTTATCCAATGGAACCTCTATACTCTCCAACATCATAGCAGCCTTTCCCAAAGGAAGCATGGCTTCTTTGAGTTCACCCATTCTATAATGACCGATTCCCATCATTAGCAAACACTTCGTACTTTTTATTGGTTCTTTTGATGCATTAAAGTTATGGTAACCTTTCCGAGCATAGTCTAGAATCTTCTCTGGATTCTCACCTTTATGATAACAAAGCTCGGCTAATCTCAAACAAGTACAACAAATTCTAGGGTCTTCATCTGGGAAGTACTCTTCCAAACCTAGCAATACAGATAATAACTCATCAATACTATCCTCTGATTGAATATAGTCATAGAATTCTGCATTCTCATCTCTACCATCTTCTCCAAACAAGTCTTCTTCATCTACAACAACAGCTTTAGTACATACGTCAATGATTTCATTATCACTATCTTCCTTTACTTCTACCAAGTCATCTTTGTCTACTACGACAAAATCATGGATTTCATTACTATCACTGTTTTTTTCATCTACTCTAGGAGGGATTTGCTTGCTCAACAAGCTAGATGAAGGACTATCTTCTACTTTTTCTTCTTCAAAATTGTTAATGGAATTAAGTATGGCGACTGTACTAAAATTCTTTCCTTTCTCATCTCTGTTTTGATAAAACAAAATACTCCCTTTCACGAAATTATTTGACAACACACCTCGAATAGTGTTGAATTCTCGCCCAACCGAACGAAAAGAAGGATGGGCTTTTGCAGGTTTCTCTTCATTAACAACATTGACTTGTATTGAAGGAAACACCCTCTGCTCAAAATCTGTACTAGTATAAAGGCATCGGAAAACCTTTAAAATATGTAAAATACAATTATTTCGTTTCGATCTGAAAGCAGAATATGGAATCATCTTCATCTTCATCTTCATCTACATCTACATCTATGATCTAAAAGAAGAAGAAGACGCGATCCTCTTATCAAAAGACTTGATTTAATTTTCTCCTTTCAATGTAGAAGAAGAAGAAGAAGAGCAGGGGACTATATGCGCGTGAAAAAAGAGCATGTCTTGGAAGAAACCATGAAAGCTGAGACAGAAATCTGCAAAAACCCTGATCAAAGAAAGTTAATATAAAATGGCCCAAAAGGATAGATACCCTTTTGGGGGGGGGGGGGGGGGGGGGGTTCCTTTAATTCCATAATCTACCCTTCCATTTCTCAATGAAACAATACGTGCTACTCACATAGCTGCTTTTTTTATTTGCTTGGGATCACTAAAAAACCTCACAACGTGGTATTCATTGCACAAGTCCCTTATTTGTATTTAGAGCACTCTTACTCCGAGAGGTTTGTAAGATCAATAAATAGGCAGCTCGAGGTTGGGGACGTGAGAGTCTCATAAGATCTAACAATCGGCAACGGTTTGGTTTGAATCGAACCGAACCGAACCGCGAAACCGCGGCTTAACAACTCAACGGTTTTAACGGTTCTGTTTAGGTTTAGGTCTTTTTAAACAATTCGATTCGGTTTCAACACTCAGAAACCGTAGTTAAAATGGTGTAATGGCTTTTTATTTGTTTATTTTATTTTATTTTTTAAAATAAAAAAAAATTGTTTTTAAACAATCTTTTCATTTTATTTTCCATTTTCGATTTAGTTTTCCATTTTATTATTTTCCACTTTTTCATTGTCCATTTTCCACTCATCACTTATTCACCTTCTTCTCTATATAACATAAAACCGAAACTGAACTACGAAACCGTGGTTTTAATTGTTTTAACGGTTTGAATTTTTTTTTAATGGTTCGGTTTAACAGTTTCGTGGTTTGGTTCAGGTTTCAAAAAGTTTAAACGGTTTGGTTTTAACCATCTCAAACCAAACTAAACCGTTGCCGATTGTTAATAAGATCCCCTCCAACAAATCATTGACCCTGTTTTGCTTCATAAATGAGCTAACCATTTATTTCTCTCTATTTATGTTTGGTACCCTTGCCTCAAGATTTAGCTAGAGCATTCAAATTCATAAGTTTCATGCTAAAATAAAATGTAGCTTCAACACTAAATATTTTGCCTTACATCTAGACTTGTTAGATGGTTTGTGTCTCCACTCAAGCATGTAATGTTGATGCATATAATATGAGAATTGGTCATACCGTCATGAGCAAGAAACATTCCCTAGTTGTGTTTCAACCCACATGTGTCACCCCATACATTAACCCTAAGCTTCATCACTCAAGACAAGTGTGCTTAACGTGGAAATAAAACACATAAGATGCAACAAAAAGTTCTTTCTTGTATTATTAGCATAAGCACAAACGATTTGGTTGCTCTAAGGTGCATACATGGTGTCACACATTCACTACATTGGGCAATTGTACACTGTTGATAGGTTGAGCACAATCTCTATTGTTTTTTTGCAAATTATCTCTAATAGGAAAACCATTCAAATGGAACTTTTATGTCTTGATAACACAGCAAGTAAAGAAATTTTATTTCTTACAATCTAGTTAGTTCCAATAATTTTACTGCCAAAACAGCATGCTAATCCAATAACTACATGAAAGCATTTGTATTGCACAGCAAGTAATGTTAGTTCCTACATTCTACTTGTGAAAGCATTTGTACTGCAAAACCATGATTCAGAAGAAAGGCTTAAATGTCCAAGAATTATTATCTTGATATTATGTTAGAGTATCCATATATTCTAAACATTTGATAGTCTGTTGTGTTTTCAAACAGCAAAACTATAATTGGCTGGCCAAACTTGAACAAGAAAACAAAGCAATTAACGACAAATGTTCACATGAATTAATGATTCAGCAAAAACGTCATAAATGTGTGCATGATGTAGCATTCAATCATTTTCTCCCTGTCCCTCACTTTGTGAGCTACTCATGATGTATTCTAATATAATTTCCCTATCAATCTTTTCTGTCTCATGATTTCCGCAGTCTTTTACATTCACATGAGACCAATCCCCTTGATGCTCCTCTTTGTTGCAAATCATTGCAAAGAGAAGCACTGTGTTTGTTACCTCTACTTCAACCAACTTTACCGTGACTCACGTATGAGCAATATGATACAAAATCTTACTGAATAGAAATTTCAAGTAAAAAGAAAGAAAAATTTATATAATATATATATACAACCACTATCCAGAGCTACGTGGAAGGTAAATGCGATGGATGTTCACATTGGTGAGTTTTCTTCGACAACTTGGACACTTCTTTTGCGCTTGAATAGCCCCAAGTATGCAAGATCTACAGAAGATATGACCACAGACAGTTGAGGTTTCTTCTTTCATCACATCCATGCAAATCGCACAAGTCAGCTGAATATCTTTGGAAGACTCTGAAGAGATCTGTATTGCCTTCCGCTTCTGTTCCAATCACAATCAAAATGAAGGAATGGAAAGGGTGAGAATTGGAGATTAACAAAGTTGTGAACCTAAAATTACAGATGTGCAATAAAAAAATGTCATTATATATTCAATTGTAGGAACCCAATTACACCGCTAAGATATATTTATTAGTTATTAGTTTATTCCTCAATTAAAATATAGCTAAGAGCAGTATTCTAGCATATAATTATGGCCTCTATACCTTTTACTCTAAGATCCTGCTCTAGAAAGAGCACATATGGTTCAAGTCAGTACAGGTTTAACCAGTCTGATAATGTGTGGACAACTTCATATCTCGTATTCAGAACATAAAGGAAACATGTGACATAATATCTACTCCTATGAAGTCAGTGACAAAGAAATCAGTGAACATCAAGTTAAATAAAAAAGCATCTAAGAATGAATCTAACCAAAAAACAAGGTATTTGTCAGTCTCACTAATAATCTAGGCATCTTCTTATGAATGCATGAAGCTTGTGAGGATTAATGAGGTCTCTTTCTTTGTAAATCAGCCATTAACAACCCGATGAGACCATCTGAACCAACCCAAGCAATGCTAGAAATAGGCAAAAGTTTAACGTGACTACCAGTAGTTCACATCCAGCAAAAGTGTAATAGGCAGCACATAGCGAAGTATTATTGGCCACTCCTGATTGGATATATCTTCCTTTGTCAAAGAATCGAGAACGACATAGTGTCAGCATAACAGAAGAAGAGACAAGGTGACAGCCAGAAACTCTGACCAATAGGCCTCACGATAGGGAATTGATGACTGACATAGTCACCAGGGATCATAATTGCACTACATGCCTGGTGGTACCGTTCTGAGACACTGGCAATTTAATAGAGCGAAAACCCATCAAACCCTCTAAGAACTTTCAGTGCGCCCTATTATATGCCTGTTGATCGGCAAAACTCAGCAAAATAGCCATCAATTGGCAAAACTCTCAAACATGCTCAATCCCTCCTGAAGCAAAGATATTGTCCATGCTCTTGATGTCAGTCAGTCAATACTCTTCTTGGACTTCAATTAAGCCAATGTTTGTTTGATATAATGAGGTGAAACATAGCATGCTCTTGCATGTTAGACAAGTGTATATGGCATGAGATGTTTGTGAAGGCCTATAAATAGGCATTCCCTCTTTCTGAATGACCACCAAAGAAGAGACAAGGTGCTTGGCAAATAGCTAGAGCTAAGTCAGAGTGAAAACCAAAGGATTTCCTAGGAAAGTGAAGTTCAGATTGAATTGAGAGTTTACTCTTGTAATCTTCTTAGTGGACATTGCGTTTGACTCGCATGGGCATTGGCATTTACCAAACCACGTAAATTTCTCACGTCCATACTTAATTTGCCGCCAAAGTTTGACTGAATGATTTTTCAGAGAAAGGCCAACTTCAGCATTTTGCAAGGTATTGTCAAAAATGCATTGGTCAACAGGGTCTATATAATGCATTGGTATAAATACCAGACATAAAAGATGATAATAGGAAAGAATTACAAGCAAAGACAATATGCAAAATATGACTCAGTATTGTCCCAGTACAAAACTACTTTGGCAAAGCTATGGGAGAAAACAAACTCTAACAGTGGATAAAGTGACAACAGCCCATTTAGAGATAGAAAAGATCAAACATCAAGCAGTTTGTCTCAAGCCTAAAGTCTTGGCATGAAATAACATCACAAGGAGAATTTAATTCGTGCTAAAAGTACATCTTGTGGATGAAATTGCCAAAACAGATGTTCCAACTCATGTCCACCGCGAGATGTGGAATCAAAAGTCAAACAAAAGCAAACACTATCAACAACACAAATGAAGATGAAATTATTGATACATTGTTTGCATCAACAAATGGATAATACCTGGAAAATTCATGGATGTTAAGCTCAGGATGCACATAGCATACCATATGTGGCCCATGAGCAATGGTTTTACACCTATCAATTTTGCAATGTTGCTATCATACTATTGTTTGAATCGGTACAATGAAGATCAAAATGCACAACGGAATTGTTTGAACACAGGACAATGTCTGACATATTCCCAAGTTGAAAAACAATGTGTTAGGAACTTACAAGCTTTCTAGGATACATGTACGATGTCAGTCAAAGTGCGTTACTTTTGACTATGAATCAAGAGTTTCATGCGAGATCGAAAGATACAGATATTTGAAGAAATCATCTCTGAAGATGCTTGTGAACTTATTACAAGTCACATGTGAGCTTTGCATAAACGATAGTGTAATTTAAATGATGATAAAGCACTGTGAAAACTTACTGCAAGTTATCTTATATTGAGAAGAAGCATCCCTACCAAAGAAGAGGGTTGCAATAAGTCTTTCAAAAAAAAAAACACTTGGAGAGCACATAGTCCAATGTCAAGGTGGAGATTGTCAGTTAATGCTCCTAATGTAGCTACAAATATTTTTGATAACGTTAGGCAAGTGTCTATTGCATGGTATGTTTGTAAAGACCATAATTCACATTCCTCCTTGTTATGGACCATTGAGGGAGAGAAAATTCTTTGAGAAAGAAACAAAAAAATACATTTGTGCGAGAAAAGAGTTTTCTGGAGCTCCTGAGGTGCTTAGCAAATAGCTAAGTTCAACTGATTGGGGAAACCAAAAGATTATTTATAGAAGTGAGGTATAGAACCAATTTAGAATTTTCTCTTGTATTTCACTTGTCATCTTCTGAGTCAAAAGAGTGATCTCCCTCCAATGGATGGAGCCCATTGCAGAACCACATAAATTTCCAGTGTCCAAATTTTCATTTTGATTTGTTTTCCAGTGTCCAACAGTACCATAATCACCCACTTCCACACAACATGCATTCATCTTGAGAATGCATGTATAAGGTCTGGAAGATTTGGATGTTAGCGAGCACTAATCATAGATGTTAACTGTGTATAAATGATGGATAACAGACTGCCACTGATGCAAAGAAGATAAAAGATTGGAAGGAAGTATTTCAATACATAAAATGGAGAGGAAGAAACTCATAATCAAGGAATCGCTGTGCTTAGAAACCATACATAGGAAGGTGAAATTTGTTTGTGGAAGCTTCCCATAGGAAATTTCCCATTATCATTAGCTGAACAAGAAGAACAGATCCAATCAAACAAGCATCCATCCTGACAACAAAAGCCTGTAGAGAATGACCATGCTCCAAGGGAATGGTGAAAGTTGGAGTGCACCATGCATAATGACCACTGATGCAAACAGGAAAAGATCTCATACATCCTGCTTATAAGGAGAAACTTGCGCTAAGTGATGCAAGTCTCTGCCCATATATTGATGCTCTTACGTGGTTACCCAATTATGTTGTCATGAGAACTTGGATATGGATATAGATATAGATTATTCCATGATATTGAAAAAAAATGTGGAGAAATAAAGCTACAATGCCCAGAATTTGTAATAAAGGGAGCTTTTTCCAAGAGTTCCAATAGGTATGGAAGTCGAGGTATTAAGACTCCTCACAAATGCTTCAACTAGGCATTAAAAACGAGTATTATGTTTACTCATGATAGCTTTAAAGATCAAAGATATGTGCCATATACATACACCATATGTGGCAGTAGAGAAAGCCCACTTTGCCGGTGACCCCCAAGACACATGTACTGTATTTTGATCACTTTATGTAGTTTCTCTTGAAACAGAATAAAGACAAGTTGTTTCTATCATTGGATAGGCCATTTGAGAAAGATTGGTTCTTTACTAGCTAATTCCTCTAGAAAATTTTGAAACAAGTGCAAAAATATAATCTAGCTCTTGACCCCCTAGACACATATACTGTATTTTGACCACATTATGTATTTTCTTTTGAAACAGAATAAATTTGAGTAAATTTAGTTCTTGACTAGCTAATTCCTAAAGACCATTTTGAAACAAATGCAAAAGCATTAGTCTCACTCTTCACTAGTTAATTCCTATCTATAAGGTATAAGGCGCTGAAATCCAAAACGCCTCAGTAATGAAACTCTCGCATTGATGTTTAAAGATAATCCAAGTGTGTTAATCTGTGCATAGTCTTGTTTCATTATTCAATCTATCTTTCAGCCAGTTAGTTTAGCTTTATAATAGATGATGTTTCATAAACTTGCCAAACACATCTGCAATTACCATAGCTAATCAATATCAGCTAAGAAATGCTTTCAGAAATTATGGAATTAATAGAAAAAGTACGGCATCACTGAATTCTAGCATCATCCATGATACTCACCTTGGAAGTAAGAAGAATCACTTCGTCATCATTTCCAGAAGTTAAATCTATTGTTGCAGTCTTAGATACCCGGGAATTGTGTGTCCCTCTAGCAATTCTCTGGGAAGGCACTGCCAGGTGGGTCCCTTGTGGTATCAAAACAGATCGACCAAAAATATGTAAGGTAGCAACAACAAATATTCATGATACAGCAAAAACAAATAAAAAATGTAAAAATATCAAGGCTGTTAATAATGGGTTTCCATAACAATAGGAGTATAACTTATGCCCATAATCTTATTATGATCTATGTAAAAGCATAAGTATTAATACTAATGACCTAATATTATCGTTTACTTCACTTTAGTTTCAAGGGCAGTAAGTTTTGGTAATTTGTGAGGCATTTTACTAATTCTAGCAAAACATTTGGGATGTTTTGGTGTTTCTCCTCAAATAAAAGAGTCACATGGCATATACCAGGAGCACTAAAGAATGATCAACAGGGGCATGCACAATTGGGAGCTATGGTATAAAAATGTTGAGACTGTAACCAGATGGTGGAATGGATAGGATGGCCCATAAAAGTTAGTCACCGAGCATGCAACAAATTATGGGAAAAAATGCTTTCACTTGCCATTATTTCTAGTGTGTGTAGATCTACACTTATTAGGACATGGAAGTTCTAAAACTATCATCATATATCATGTCTCTTCGATGCATGATGAAGAGATTGACCAAGAACTAAGAGCATTTCTAGCAACTATTTGATACACAATGAGATGATGATGATATGAATGATTTTGAACGTTCACAAACAAATTGATAAAAATATAAAATAAAACAATGAGAAATTTGTACAGCATCTGATCTCTAACATGGGTATTTTAAACATAAAACAAGATGATTAAAACTGTCAGAATATACTCTGTAAGCAGCAATAACACAATTCCCAAAAACAGACCTACCAAGCCTAAGTTCCAAGTCTGTTTCATCCAGTATAGGCGTTGCCACATTACATCGATTATGTCGTGCGTTCCTGGCCTAAAAAATATGGCACCTACATTATCAGATTTTTGAAGATACAATTTAAATAGGATAAAGATATCAGCTACAATGCAAACAATGTTGACATATATATAAAAAGACTCTTGAGTGCTAATAATGTTAAGAAAACATTAAATGGCTTATTATTGATATAGAGAAAGTAAGCTGCAAATGAGAATACCAATTAGGAGGTTAGGTTTCATACACTGGTGATAGGGATACGTCCACAATACAGTCCCAGACATTACAGTTGATGGAAACTATGTTTCATACACTGATGATAGGGATATGTACACGAGACAGTCCCAGACATTGCAGTCAATGGAAACTATCCCATTTTTCCATGGAACCACTGTGTGTAAACCTTATGGATGCATCTGAGACTTGGACCCCACATTCAGTTAAAAAGAAAACATTCAACCACAAAGAAAGAAGTTGAGAGCCCTCGCTCATTGAGGATGGAGGGGAGATTTTCTTACTCATTTAAGAGTTAACCTTTCGTAGAATCTCCTGAACCTAGCATATGAAGAGTTCTTATTGACATGCTTTTGCATACCATCTTTTATGTGAAAGGCCAGAGCACCATACAGATCTAAAACACATTTCTCGCCCCTCCAAGGCTCACTTACAATTATCCCACTATGAACTGTCAATGTCACAAGCAACATTTGCAGTTTCACAATATTCACAGCTTTAAGATTCCATATTTGGATTTCACGGAGCATTGCAAATAAAATGCATGGATTTCATAAAAGACAACATATTTTATATGAACATACACATTTCTGTAAACGAACCATATATTTTAGGGAGTGAAAACAAGGTGGAAATTGAGGCACAGGTAAGAAAAAAAACTTTTAGCAAGAAATAGAAATTGATGGGGGGGGTTGCGCTGGTAGCAAGCATCAAAAGTGCCTAATTGGGACAGGCTGCAGCAATACAAAAGCTACATAATTGTCTGAATGATAAATGTGGAGGATGTGTTGAATAACATTGTTTTAGGGTAAAGCACTCATGAATTTTACATGAGTCATTCTCAGAAAAAACGCATTCCATCTAAAACAAAACTAGTTTCAGAAGATAGACATGGTCTGGAGACACCAAAGTTAGCTGACATATAAGAAGCTAGCTGACCTGTTGTGCACTGTAGCAAGTATAGGGCTCTTTCTTCTCAGCTGCACCCACTACTTCCCCACACAATATGCAACATGAGAGGTTCTTGTGCCAAATAATAGGCCTCAACTCCGGGGTATTTGTTGGAGTACAGATTCCAGACTCCAATCCCAGGCCTCTTTATTTTGATTACTATTCAATCTTTATTCCATGCTAATCCCTAAACACTTATGGAAAGTCTATGGCATGCATGATAAGAAAAGGGATTCAAGATGCAATTAAGACAGTTGGAGATGGTGAATAATGATGTTTGTATGCCCAAACTACCTTTAGACTTGTCATGCCAGACCACAACAGATGGAGAATGTCAGTGCAAAGGTCAGGATATCTTTCATATTTGCAGTAGGTAAGGATGTAAACCATATATATCAAGGATCAGGTTTCATCAAGGTAGCAATGCTGTTATTGCATTTACCCCCACCCCCTTTTGTTAGTATTTCTTGGTTTATCTCCAATAGAAATTAGCTTTCTTGCCAGTTCAGAACCAATTGACCAAGACCTAGGTACCAAACTGGATATGTTCCTTCAAGGATATGGATTGCTTTTAAAAAGTCACTGCAAAATTTTACATTTTGCCAATTCATATGCTATGACACAACATTGACAGGTGCATGTCCCACATGCAGTGTGCAGTAATTGAATCACTGATAATGACTGCTCAAAGCTTATCTCCCGCACTGACGTTGGAAAATCCAATTCCAAACTTTCTTGTCTATTGGGGAGTTCTCATGCTTCTGACCTAAAACAATATTAGGATAAAAAAAAGAAACAGGTAGCACAAACTCCCTTATCCAAACAGTACTATGGTGAAAATGAAAAAAGAAACCAGACACACAGCCTCTTATTCTGAAACAGAATACAGGATAAAAGATATGTCGCACATCAGTATTAGGGCTAAAAAACAGTCAAAAGCAGAATTTGGACAAGAAAATCAATCAAAAGCACCGCCCCTTCCTTTCTCTTACCCTTCTCCAAAACAGTATCAGGGTTAGGAAAACAGTCAGAACAGAAATAGGATGGAAAATCCGTTATCCATTTACTCAAAAAATATTTTCTTTAGAAACAAAACAATAAAAACACGGGGAAATTATCAGAGAAATGGTCCTGTGCAACCATACTCGGAAAAAAAATGATATTGCTGAAGCATAAACAAAAAAAACATCATCCTCACAAAGAGACAGAGAGAGAGAAAGAGAGAGAGATGATTTTTGCCTGAGCTGCAGCGGAAGGGGTAAGAATTTGGACGTCCTCGTCGTCTTCATCATCATCAATAGTAATCCTCTGGTTATTGGTGGTGTTGCTTGTGCTTCCAACGTCGACATTCTGGCGATACCGCCTTTTCTCAGAGGTCTGGGATCGCGTCCTAACCCTAGACAGAGAAACACCTCTGTCCATGTGATTGTTGTTCATGGAGATGAAAGAGGATTGCTGGGTCATTCCTTGAGAATTAGAATCAGAAGAGAAAGCAGAAGCAGAAGCCGAATCAGAAGAAGAATCAGAATCAGAAGAAGAAGAAGATGCGGTTGGCTCTGAAACGATAATGGGTCGTCGCCAGATCCGCAGGAAACCACATTTCTATGAGAGAAAACGAAATCAAAAAAACATAGGGCATTTTTATACTAGCGAAACCCCCCCCCCCCCTCCTTTTCTTCCCTTCCTTTTTTACGCGTTCTTGTCTCCAAGGTCGCCATTAAAGCTTCACAACACATCACCCTACCGGAGCCTATATGACTTTAGGGCCAATGTGCTGCTAACGTGGCAGGATATCATTGGCCACGAATGAAATGTCGGGGGGGAAGCTGCGTTGCTGACATGGCGGGCGGGACGACCAAGTTCCAACACTCGGGCGGTTGCATATGAGAGAGAGAGAGCAAGAGAGAGAGTGACGATCACGAGAAGTAGGTAGATGCTTGGTGGCATACGAATTTGTCGAAACCTGTTCTTATGTCTCGAAACCGCCCTACCCGCCCACCCGCCCAATCTTCTTATTGTTGGGTAAGCAATCAGGGGCAGAGGACGATCATGATTCATTTCCCAAACTTCTTATTGTTGGGTTGCGATCCCATCATCATCGTGCAGCCTTTTGACTATTGGATCATATGCTCTGCCAATAGCTTAGAACTCGCGCAAGAGAGCATTAGAATTAGAATTTTTATTGTCCATAAAGAGGCTAGTTTTGACCTATGGGACTAGAGTATACATGTGTCTCCTTCCTAAGAAGGGGTATTCATACATGTAAGCTCAATGTCTCTATGCGTGAGAGAGAGAGAAGGGGGAGGGGGGGATCAGGGCCTGAATTTGACGGGTTAGTCTTAAAGTTTTTTGACGGGCATTTTTTAAAGATGTATGTCATATGACGTAAGAGTGCAAAAATTAACATGTCATTTGACATACAAATTTCTTATAATGAAAAGCTCTATATGATGCTTCATTATTATACATTTTATTACTATAGAAGGTACACAAATAGACACAACTACCTCGCAAAGATAATGAAATACAGAAAATAAATATCGTGTTAATGTTTTTTTTTTACCAAAAAAGTGTTAATGTTTTTTAAGCCAAAGTACAAACTATATATGTATCCATAATCATAATTCATTCTTGCAAAGTGGATACAATAAGCTTCAAACAAATAATCATACAAATCGAATACTTTCTTTTTTGTTTGTTATAAGAAGATCTCGACTCATTTGTGTTTGTAACCACCTCGTGCTCATTATTTGGAGCATCATTAACATGTGTTGCCTTGCAAAACATAGTCTTAATAGAATGTTGTTGTGCTTGGTTCTTTGTTTTCCCCCTGAAATTATTTAAATAATAGACATCTAAAAATGTACTAAAAGTATTTCATTTCACTATAATAGAGACATTGAAGTTATTGTTTAGGTATTAAGGTAATACAAAAACAATATTGTATAATAACTTGTTAAATGAACATAATATGATAGATATTCATGGTAACTTACATTTTTAAAATGTAGTTAAAAAATGTTGAAGGTTGAAGGCTGTTTTTGTTCTATTCCCACTGCACAAAAAGGCTACATAGAATCAATAATTTTTAATTGGAACAATAGCTTGCTACCTAATAGTAAGTACTCACCTTTTCCTATACTAATAAGTTATTATTAACCCTAATTTTTTAATAAAGCATAGTAAAACGTAATAAGTATGTATAAAACAATAGGTTAGTAAAACATTTAGTTTAAAAAAACTTAAAATCAAACCTTATTGAAATGAAATACTTTTAGTTTATTTTTAGAGGTATTAAGGTAATACAAAAACAATATAATAACTTGCTAAATGAACATAATATGATAGATGATCATGGTAACTTACATTTTTTAACTGTAGTTAAAAAATGTTGAAGGTTGAAGGATGTCTTTCTTTGTTCTATTTCTGCTGCACAAAAGACTACATAAAATCAATCATTTTTAAGTTGAAAAATAACTTGTTACCTAACAGTAAGTAGTAAGTAGTAAGTACTCACCTTTTTCCTATACTAAAAAGTTATTACTAACCCTAATTTTTTAATAAAGCACAGTAATAAGTATTAAGTATTAAGTAATAAGTAATAAGTATGTATAAAAAAGTAGGTTAGTAAAACATTTACTTTAAGAAAACTTAAAATCAAACCTAGAGTGACTAGTCTACACTCTAGTATTTTTTAGAGTATTTAATAAAGCACCAAGGTTATTGTTTAAAATTTAAATTGATTTGAGGATTCATCATTACAATTTATATGATATTATTTTAAGCGTGTTATAAATAAATATATATATATATATATATATATATATATATATATATATATATTAGAATTTAGTATATTACACACTTCATACTATATAGTCAAATTGAATCTTGATACTATATAGATGATAGTATGATAGTACATATATTTAAATTTTATATGACAATATGTGGTATATATATATAATATATATGAATAATGACATAGAAAATAAAATTTTAGCATGTCATTTGACATGTATAATTTTAAGGGGCCTTTCACATGAAAAGGAAAATTTTATACTTTATATGTCACTTGACGGACATTTTTAGTAGGTGTATGTTTTTGACGGGCAAAATGGCCTTTGACGGGCATGACACCCGTCAAATTCCTGCCCTGGGGGGGATGAAGAATAGTCGAAGGAGGAAAGAGATGAAGGTAGAATAGTGAAAGAAATTTGTGGTTTTGGGTGATTTGATTGGAAATCAAGAAGTTCTTTGATTTTATGATTGAATTTGGAGTTTATCCAGTTTGTATTGTCTCGATAGTAGAATTGTATTAACGTCTTCTAAGGCCAAAATTGGCCCATGAGACAATTGGTTTGAAAATGCCTCTTTAAAAAAGGATGATGGAGAAGCAAAAGGAGAACAGAAATATTTACGATGTACGAATTCGAAGAAGATAAAGACGAAAACACCCAATGGTGGATGGCAAAATACCAGCAAAACTTACTAGCATGATTAATCTAATTCTTAGTACTCCCTCTCAATATAGTGAATCTTATTGTTAGAATTAAAGAAGAAGTGGTTGAAGGAATAATCTATAGGAAGCAAGGCAAAGGTTATGGATACTTCCTCAAACTTTAAACTTAACATTTTCTACACAAGACAATCCTAATTTCTTAAACTTACAATAATGCGAAGAAGAAACAAAGACATGTTAAGGAAAAGAAAGAAAAATGAAATAGGAGACAAAGAGATTATAAAAGAATAAGGAGATTAACAACAATTAGATACAATACAATGACAGAAAGAAAGAATAGACATTAAGTAAAGTTTCAAAGCACCATTACAACATACATGTACATTAGAGCTTGTACGCACATATGCTCAACTTGATCACACCAACAAGAATCTCAATGATAATGTAAAGTAATTCAACATTCGAGGGATGTATTCTATTTCTTGGAACAAGAAATAAAATTAAGGTGGAGGGCAATCTTGAAGAAAGGTCAATCACCCTCCTTAGGTGAACAAATGATGAATAAAGCAAGGCCCATATTCAGTACCACTTTTCTCTTGACTCAAGTATAGCTAGATTGCACATCCTTTCAATCATTTTCTCAAATCATATAATGAAAAATTGGCAATATGGATTCCCCAACTTGTAGCATCTTCTTATCTTGGAATTGTTGAGCACATGTGAAATCTATACTTGTCTCTAACTTGCAATGGTAGTTAGGAAACTCTATTTACAATAAGGATAATTTATCTGAACCGAAATGCCCCCATATGCATTAATAAAAATATCCAAACTTAACAACGATTCCAACTGGCTACATAAATTAAATTTAAAATACTAAAAGAGTTTTAAACAAAGGGTTAGAACCTCCCTCACATAATCACATTTACAGACATTTTAATCAAACTTGATGTGAAGTGAAAGCCTAATATCATCTATCCTCCACCTTGATTGACGCAACCATGTATAGAGGCACAAATATATACTTCAAATTTGTGGACAGCCTGATCAATCACAAAAATTGACATCTATGAATGAATTGTGTACACACAGTGAACAAGAATTGGCAATAACAAATACTGACATTTATAGGTCAGAAGTACTCGCAAAATTAAGCTTCAAAATAACAATGTCATTCCCATGGTGACAATGCCAACAGTTTAGTAATATTTTCTCCTCTAGATCTCTACTTCCAAATTGGCTTTTCTATTACTGATTTTCTGTCTACATAATGATTTCTCTTCATGTAATAATCTCTTTGATCATAACAGATAAAGCATCACAAGAGTCAGACAAAATAATAAGCACATCACAAGAAAATGTATTATTAGGGATGTGGCATAATTTTTTTACTACAGTTTGACTCATTGTATATCTAGCATTAGCTCAGCTCAAAATCTTTGTCGGGTCAGATTCTGATTAGAGGATCTGAAGATATCAAATAGAAAATATTCCCGAAGAGAAGGTTTTCTTGATCTATTGTCTCTTTCCTCTGCCCTTCTTTACAGGCTGCGGTGCAAGTGTCTCCTTTGCTAGTTCTTCTGTAATGTCAGCTACAAAATCAAAAAGAAATAAAAGACTTTATCAAAATCCACATAGAATTAACAAGTTTCACGTGAGATATAATCAACAGTCCAAATGTACAGATATGAAACTCTGGTAGCTCATATATTCACATTTTCAACAAAACTTTTGAAACACCACAGATTGATCTTCGCCAGTAACTCATATTTTACTGTGCTTTAAAGGGACTTATTATTATTAACCTTCATTAACATTACATATTCTAGAAACGTACTAGTGTTTTAGAAAACACGAGAACATGAAGCTCACTAAAGACATAATAAAAATAAAAAAGAACAGAAGATAGAACGGAAGAATTAAGTTATCTAAATAGTGTAATGGCAATCTAAAACATCATCCAAAATAAGCCTTTATAGTTCAAGATGCATTCCATTATTCAAATTCCATAACAAAAGCTATCAGCAAGACATTACTCGGATCTTAATACATATGCTCCTCTAATTGACGAATGACAAACTAGTGTGCTTGCAAGATTCGCATTCCAACTGCTTAAAAAAACTATTAGAAAGATACCATATATTTAATCCTGAATGTCCTCACATTCTCATTTCTACCTGGCTTGCAAAAACACTAAAACAAATTCCCCATTTTTCACTCGTGATGTCATTGCATCTATATTTCATCCACAATTCTGTATGAGTTATAAGGCTCGGACAACAAGCGTGTTGCATTATCCAATATATCACATACTCCATCCCAAATCCATGAGGTTGATTTTCACTAGCTAGAGTACAAAGTCAACTCTTTGATCTTCATCCCAATAAGTGTTTTTGTCTTCAAAACATGAACAACTCTTTGTTTACTCTAGTACAGTGTTCGCCAATGTGGGCAAAAACACTTTGTTTCATCTTGAAAAGTCAAATATTATAGCACCCTTGTAGTTTTTTATTTTGAAAATGAGCTGCTCTATTTTTCTTCTCGAATCTCAATCACAGTGTTTGCATATGCCAATGATCATGAAAATCATGCTCACTGAACTATTACTAAGACCATCAACAGAGTTCAGCCTCAATATTGTGATATTCTTAGGTGTGCTCTTAAAATATTTTTAAGAGTATTTTCCACATTGGACATTGCATTGCTCATATTGACATTGTCCTCGATGTATGATAAGCTGTGCAGTAGATGTCATCCTTCTAGTCTCTACTTCAGGTGTATCCAATTTGAGCTCTTAAAACTTAAAAACACATTAAGTTCCATTTCAGATGTACAATTAAACCCAGAGAAAAAGAATCAACTTTGCCTTCCAAAACTTTGGCAAAACCCACAAACCAAATTACTTTTTACTTCCGCTTTTGAGCTAAAATCCAACAGACGAATGAATTTTCCCTTCAGAATGTTGAACGAAAATCCAAGAAACAAATGAATCTCCTTTAAATTTAGAGCTGAAACCAACCTTCTGGATCGCGTGCCATGAGGGTGAAAAACAAATTATTCAATTTCTCCATTTTCTTTGCATCTTGGAGCTGGTCTGTTTTGAATTTCAAGCACTAACAAGGATAAAAATACCCAGTTAAAGAACAGATGCAGAAAGAAATCTTCAACTAACAGAAAACAGCAAAAAGGAGAACATAACAAAAAACTGTAGGTAAAGAAAGAGAAAACAAAAGAATTACCACAACGTCATCTGTGACCTTGAGAACTAATTGTCCATCGCAATGCCGGTATTTCATGACATATCGAGTCTGAAGAAAACAACCTAAAGAGATAAGCTATACATGAGGAAAAAATAAACAGAGAGAAGGATGGATGAATGAATCAAACCTTAGTAGGGTGTTGTCGAAAGAGATCGACAGATTGCTTCGTGAAATCGTCCCACGATTCGATATACATCTCCTCTCTTTCTCTTTCTCTCTCTCTCTCTTTCTCTCTCTGTCTGTGTATACTAATTTGTTTTGATGGACGAATTCTTGTTTGCTTCACCAATCTGTACATATGTATTTTCATGTACAAAATACGTATCTATGTATAGTATGTGTGTATGTATAGTTTGTATGTATGTATGTATGTATGTATGTATGTGTGTATGTATGTATGTGTGTGTGTATGCATGCATGCATGTGTGTGTGTGTGTATAGTTTGTTTGTATGTATGTATGTATGTATGTATGTATGGATGGATGGATGGATGGATGGATGGATGGATGGATGTGGATAGGTAGGTAGGTAATGTGTGTCGTGACTAACTGCTACCAAATATTAAAGGGGGCAAGTGAGGGAATCGCGGAGAGGGACGGTGCAGGTCACATCACTGATGGCGCGTTCGATCTCCACCGTCCAAGATGGATAAAAAGCTGACAACGTCTGTCAGAAGGAGCTCGACTCTGCGAAAAGGAGCCCGACTCTGCCACAGGGAGCCCGACTCTGTCAAAAAGGAGCCCCGCTGTCAAACAGCCTATGCAAGAGGGAGCCCGACTCTGTCAGAAGGAGCCCCGCTGTCAGATCACATCAATAAGAAGGAGCCCGACTCTGTCAAAAGGAGCCCGACTCTGTAGCAACAAACATCAAAAACTCCACAAAATTGTAAGTGTACAACAAATATTTTCCATGAAACTGACCATAAAATTTCTCAAAAAAACGTAAAGGTTCAAATAACAAGTCTTACATAAAATATTAAAATGTCAGATGTTGACAACCCTAAATTGAAATATACATATTAAGATTATGGCTCATGTCGGGATGATTGCAAGATGCAATCATCCCGACATGTAACATTTGAGTCCCTTGAAGTCAAGGTCAAGCCATCGCAACGCAAACACCGAACCTTCTCATGGTCAACCAATGGCAATCTCCTCCTAGCCCGACTAGCACCTCTTTGTATTTTTCCGGAGTGGGATTTGGAAGTGTTTGGGGAGCTGCCAATAAGTTCTTGCGAGATGTCTATTGTTGCACGAGATGTCTATTGTTGCTGCCAATAAGTTCTTGCGAGATGTCTATTTTCGACATACCTTTCCAATATTCTCTCTGCTTCTTTAAGTCGAGACCTTTGATCCCTACAATTCGCACGTGGTGCAAACCGACCACTCTCACATATTTCTTGTCGTTGCTTGTACCACTCTATTACCGTTCCTCCTATGCAAGTGCCAGTTTCACTGTCCCCGATTAAGACATGTAGAAGGTCGGTAATTGATCGGTTTATTCTTCCCCTCAAGGCAGTATACTTGATAAACTGCCAATGTCTTTTCACAATATTGGTAGTGTCAACATGTCCATAGTTGAACATTCTACCAAACTTGGGCCAGAGTTTCCTCCACACACATGTCAAACCACAAATGTGTTTGGGACCGTTGCCCATTTACAACAATCCAAGATTGACGGTCTGTTGCAACCACATTAGTTATGGCATTATATGACGTCCAACATTTATCGATCACTATCGCATTTGGCCTCACCGTGGGCATCCTTGCGAATATGACTCTCAAACAAGTTTCTAATGCCACTTGCTCATGGTTTGACCCCTTATCAGAACTACAAAGCATGTACCATAATGGGATCCCAATTCCCATGGCATTGGGGGCAACTGCGGCATATAATGGTAGCCCAAATTGGTTTGTTTTAAATGTCGAGTCGATTGCCCAAGAGTTGTTTAGGGTCAACCGCTCACACATTTCCAACATCCATTGATCTTGAAGTATCAAGATAAATGGTTGTATGGCGGGAGATCCTGGTTCACCATGCAGGTAGGGTTGAACATGTGCCACTTTCCCAAGATCTCGGAGTGCATAGGCATGATGCAAGATCAAAGCCCAATCAACCTTAGTCATGGCACTCCCGATTTTTAACCTTAGTCATAAGATTGACATTGAGTCTTATTATGTCTTTGAAATGGATTGACATTGAGTCTTATTTATGTCTTTGAAATGGATTGACATTGAGTCTTATTTATGTCTTTGAAATGGAATGACATTGAGTCTTATTATGTCTTATTATGTCTTTGAATTGGATTGACATTGAGTCTTATTATGTCTTATTATGTCTTTGAATTGGATTGACATTGAGTCTTATTATGTCTTTGAAATGGATTGACATTATGTCTTACTATGTATTCTTTACGTAAGGACCGAAGCACTCTTTCTATATACTTACTCTTTATTGGCCTTTCTCAAAAACCATTGCCTTCACTACTTGTCAATAAGCTATTAGTCTTATTCTTTTGACACCCAAAACAATTCCAATATACAACCAAAATGATTTTCATATACAACCAAAATGAGATTCATACACAACCAAAATGAGATTCATATACAACCAAAATGCGATTCAAAAATTGATTCATATTCAACCAAGATGAGATTCATATACAACCAAAATGAGATTCAAAAATTGATTCATATTCAACCAAGATGAGATTCATATACAACCAAAATGATTTACATTGAGTCATATACAACCAAAATGATTTACATTGAGTCATCTACAACCAAAATGATTTACATTGAGTCATCTACAACCAAAATGAGATTCATATACAACCAAAATGATTTACATTGAGTCATATACAACCATTGCAAAATGACTCCACGTAGTCATATGCCCAAAGTCCTTCGTGCCCATTTTGCCATGATTTTCCGAAGGAGCTCCACAATAGCGGATCCACAATATGAAACCGCTTGTTGATCTCGGGGGGCAGCGAGTACTCCATCCATAAATGGAAGAGGGTTATCATCCATGTGGATGCCATCTCCCCTACTGTGATCAACGAACATAGTTGTATCTCCGACAAGAAGACCGCTACATCCAGTCGTCGGCATGCCACCTGATACCTGTTTATTAGGCTAGATTAGTAACTACTAAACAAACATGATGTTAACTATTGATATCATGCCCCCAGCATAACAACATACCTGGTGAACTTATTTCTTGCAGAGTTATCCCATGTTTTCGAGATTGTCCCTGGACCAACAAAGACAATCCCAATGTCTGCATCCTCATCTGTGTCAGATGATGTAATGAACTCCGAATTACATGGGTCCACTTCTTTCCTGCGGATTTGGATTTTCGGCCTCCTTGCTTGTTGCATTGTCGATTCTGACAGTTGGTCTTGACCACCATCGATCTCGACATGTGCCTCATCCTTTGGTATGGGAATTCCATGACGCAAACACTACAATTCATACATAAGATTCACACATAATCATAAGTTTTAAACTCACATAAGATGCACACAAAATCATAAACCATACTTACATAATCTTTAGACGCATCCGCAATCTTCAACCTCACTTTTGCCATCCTATGCTCCTTTCCCTCGTCATACCTGGCCATTTGTTGGCTAACGAATTGAGCAATGAAATCAACCTCCTTGCATGTTCGAAGTGAGTCCGGAGTGGCTTTGAAGATTTTTATTGCTCTTGTCCTCAACTTCCTCACGTGTGATTGGCGTGATCTATTATACTTGAGCTCCGGATCCAAAAAACGATTTATTGATCGTTGTCTTTCGTATTCGCTGAAGAATGATGTGGTTGTACTCCTCATGGAGGTCGATTGCTCTTCTTCGTCTATCTTTAGCCCCCGAGGCAGTATTACATGGATGCCATGTGCCTTCTGTAAATGGGCCTCCATGTCCGCTTTTTTTCGAAACCATCTCCCCTCTTTTCTACACGAATCTCCCACAATACAGGTGCGACATTTGATACCTGTTGAGTCTCTTCCACACTTGAAGAGGGACATAGGGTCCACTACAACAATGGTGTCACATTTGCATTAGAAAAACCCAAAATATGCTTACATCAATAATGATTATAAGAATGGACATAAACTCACCATTTACTTTGATATCTTCAACACCTGGACCCACGTCATGCATGGGGTTCGTATCCATGCTCGAGTCTTGAGTAATGATGTTTTCAGCCTCCGTATCATTGGATTTGGGGCACCTAACACCCTTTCTTACATAAACCCTAAACCAACATTCAAGTTAGCACACAAACATTATTATTTATACACAATATAAAGTAGAGAAATGATTCATGCCATACCTCCCTTCATAGGGTATTGTTTCACCCCAATCTGCATCAAAGTCTATGAAGATCTTGGACCGACTAGCCATCTGTACAAAACATTTTTAGAAAGGCATTCATTACATTACTATTATTTAGGGAGAAAAAACGCAAAGAATGTATACAAGATTTTAGATTTGACATTCAAATGTGGGCATAAAAAAGAGCCCAATAATGCATGAATCACATGGGCAAATTCAAGCATTCAAATGTTGGCAAAATCAAAATCATACATGTATTCAATCATACACAGCCCATGGGAGATCTTAAATGCACACATACATGTATTAAATCACAGCCTATAGAAGATCTTAAATACACACAAACATGTATTCAATCATACACATGCACACACATTCGCAGCCCATGGAAGATCTAAAATACACAAATACATGTATTCAATCATACACATGTATACACACACATTCCCAAATAAATGTATTCATCATACAACAAACACACACATTCACAGCCCAAAGAAGATCTTAAATACACACATACATGTATTCAACCATCACACACACAAATGTATTCAATCATACACACACAGAAATGTATTCAATCATACACATGTATACACACACATTCCCAAATAAATGTATTCAATCATACAACAAACACACACATTCACAGCCCAAAGAAGATCTTAAATACACACATACATGTATTCAACCATCACACACACAAATGTATTCAATCATACACACATACATGTATTCAATCATACACACACAGAAATGTATTCAATCATACACATGTATACACGCACATTCCCAAATAAATGTATTCAATCATACAACAAACACACACATTCACAGCCCAAAGAAGATCTTAAATACAACACACATACATGTAACCCTAAACCCATCACACACACAAATGTATTCAATCATACACACACAGAAATGTATTCAATCATACACACACATACATGTATTTAATCATACACATACACACACAAATGTATTGAATCATACACACATACATGTATTTAATCATACACACATTTATGGTACCTATTAGAAGCAACCCTAAACCTAATAGAAAGAATATGATACCTAATAAAAACCAAAACCTAATAGAAGGAATATGATGCCTACCTCTGGACTGCAGGTGCATGCAGTGCCTCACCGGAGATGTTTGCAACGAGTGCTCGCAGACAGGTGGTGCGCCTCGCTCAAAAACCCTAAACCCTCAAACCCACGAATGACAGAAAATGACAGAAAATGGGTTTTTATACTTCCTTGAACATGAATGAGAAGGGCTCCCTTTTGACAAAATGGAGCCATTCTTTAATGAGTCGGGCTCCATTTTGCCTGAATGGGTTTTTATACTTCCCTGAACATGAATGAGAAGGGCTCCCTTTCACAAAGTGGAGCCCTTCTTTAATGAGTCGGGCTCCATTTTGTATGAGCCGGGCTCCCTTTTTACGTGGCGCGCTTTTTCGCGCCTATTCCACATCCATCTTGGACGGTGGAGATCGAACGCGCCATCAGCGGTGCGACCTGCACCGTCCCTCTCCGCGATTCCCTCACTTGGCCTCTTTAATATTTGGTAGTAGTTAGACACCACGGGATAGGTAGGTAGGTAATGTGTGTGTGTATGTTTGTGCCTAGCATGTGTGTATGGATGCAGTGTGCACGTGAGTTTGGGCGCTTGTTTATGTAGGTGTACAGGCATGCATTTTTGTGCATGTGTGTGTGTGTGTGTGTGAATGTGTATGTATTTCGTACGTATGTGTTGTGTGTAAGTATGCATATGTGTACATACGTGTGTACGTGGGGGGCCATGTCTATGTTTACATATCTATGCATGTGTACATACATAGTATATGTGTGTGGTGTGGTTTTGTGTGTGTGTGTGTGTCTACATTCATGTATGTACAATAGCACACATGTATATACGTTATATATGTGCATATATAACGTTATTTATTTATTTTTCCAAAACAAATTTCCTTCCATTAGTTGTATAAAAAGGGTCATAACAACTACAACATACAAAGTTTTTCCCCCCCCAACCTGTCTTGTGAAAGACATTGGTTGAGGAAACACATCCAAAATAGAGAAAACAATCCACTGATTGTAAGTTTTTCCTTTGACACAATGCAAGGTATCATATCCATAGACAACAACCAAAGTACTTATATTCGGAAACAAGCCCTCGCAGGTCATAGTTATGAACCTTTCAATACTTCTTCAACCTGTCTATTGCAGATTTGAAGGCGATCCAATACATTATACTGTCAACTCAACAAATATGCTTCCTCTTTCCACATCCACCATCTCGCCGATTACCACCAACTTCCTATACATCACAAATTGGAAGGAGATCCAATACATTATACTATTCTTGTATATATAAGGACAAGAGTAATGAACCGGAGATGATGAGAATTTGAATCCCCAATACAACTATCCCACTATCCTTTTGTGGTATGGACCATGTCCAACCAAATGTTACACACCACTTCAATTGGTGAAACCCTAACTTGATGAAAAAGGGAGCAACTAGCCTTCCAAATGTGGCATGCCAATGATACTAAGTAATTCCCATAATGGTTGGATATCCTTCCTTCTTCCTAAAACATGTACCATTACAAAAGGAACTAAAAATTGTACCATTACAAAAGGAAAGAAAACTACCACGGCAAATACTTGCTCATTGAGCCTGCCTTATTGGTACATTGGGTGTATCCTCTAGTTGTGCTTGATGTCATTTGCAAGTTGAAACTTAGAAACGTTGTTTATGGGATTGCCCCGAGTGTTGACTGGTATGGAAACACCTCGTAAGAATATTTGTCAATTACTTTCCCCCATTGGTATTCATATGGGCATGGTAGGTTGGACATAGCTTGTCCATTCTATTTTTTACAATGATTTTGAAATTGTGTACCATGGTTTTAACACTAACTCCGAAATAGTTCGTGTACTTCCATTTGTGTCCATGCAATTTTACGGAGAGAAGGAAGCAAGTGCAACCATTGTGGGACATATTGAGTAGTACTACTATATATTACATCTATGAAGCTCGTTGCTCTTTGGAGTTGGCCTCCATTGTGAGTATTGTACACCCTATAGGGTTAAACAACACCCATTACTATCGCAATTTGTAATGTGTCTTTAAACTCACCCTACACTCACGTTGGAAATTATTGTCTTTCTTGATCCTTTTCACCTTTGATACCCCCAAGCATGACCTCCACATCTTTATTGCAAGATTCGATCATTGATGTGACTGGCTACTTTATATGATACAAACAATCATGCCATGTTTTCCAACAAGATCAACGAGGAGTAGGTATATATGTAGTGACCATTGCTTGTCATTCTCATTATGCATTGATCGTCACTTTTGATCTTTTTAGCTCTAAGATGCTTTTGTTGTGAACTCAAATCGATAGTATAAAATGTGACACTTGGGTTCAATGGATGTCCATTGAGCATTTATTTTACAATGGTGCATATTTATGTAAGCTAACCATATCATAGCCATTGAGAGACTATTCTTAAGGTGATATCGTGTGTGTATATATTGTGTTGACTTGTTGCCATTGCCTTTAAAGGCAATCAACATATATTTCAATACTGGAATTGTCAATGATGACGGAACAATCACTAATTATTTTGTACTCGCGTGGTTTGTAATGTTTTCAAGCTACGAAAGGAATTTGCAAATAGATGTTTTCACGCGTGAATGTTATTCAATTTTGAATGTAGCATCACACCCTTTGCATATGGTTGTAAGGTGCAAGCTTTACTAGTCAACTTGGATTTAACAATTATTAATGGATCCATTGATGTAAAGGTCATATTAGACTACTACATAACTTGACAACACTGAATTCCTCCCTACCTATGCCTCTATGAAGAGTTTGCAATCTCAATTGGACTTATGCTTGTTGCAATTTTCAATAGCATTTACATTTACGTTCTGGCAATAAATTTTGCGAGTAAATCGATATTCATCAAAGAATAAAGTTTCATCAAAGTAGTTTTCTCAACAAAAGTTTCATTTTCATGCACTCTCTAGAAGTCTTCTAGCTTTCATGCATTCCTCCACATTCTTGTATATATACTGGGGTGCACCTTGATTACAATCAATGCGTTATTATTGCTTATTTTGAAGAATGGAGACCCTATTTAGCCAGGGCTCAACACCGTATCCAAGTGATTACTTATCACAATCAAGGTGACACAACACCAGTCACGAAAGCATAATTTAGTTTTTGTTCATTTGTCTATTTTCTCTCTCTCTTGCTTGTTCTCTTGTCTATGCTCTCTCTCCCATTATATCTTAATATTGCGCCTCATTTACTTGTCTGTGATAATCTTGTGATCTTGCTTATGCTCTCACTCTATCTTAGTACTTAGCCTCATTCCACCCTTTCGCGATGTACCATAATCTATTAATTAATATACTTTGCAGTTTTTTACATGTTAACTCGACCATTTTCCTTCTCAACAACAAATATATAGTGGTGTAGCTTAGGATGGCACCCGACATGTATTAGGGTACGTAGATCAATGCATGGCCCATAGCCTCTTAATATTGAGCCTCGTCTACTTGTCTGTGACAATCTCGTGATCTTGCTTATGCTCTCGCTCTCTCTTAGTACTTAGCCTCATTCCACCCTTTCGTGATGTACCATAATCTATTAATTAATATACTTTGCAGTTTTTTACATATTAACTCGACCATTTTCCTTCTCAACATCAAATATATAGTGGCGTAGCTTAGGATGGCACCTAACATGTATTAGGGTACGTAGATCAATGCATGGCCCATTGGGTCTCGAGCGTAAGGAGTCAACATTCATGTGTATTGGATGTGGGCCTATGCATGGGGGTATGCTATACACTGGATACTTAGGAGGCAAATATGTATATTGTATGCATATCTCGAGTTATGGTGCCATGTAAGCTTATCAATCAATCATTTGATGATGTCATTACATATTTTCCATTAAGAGGTGGATACAATGTATACTACGATGTGTTTTTTATATTGTCATAATATAAAAAAAACAATGAAAATTATAGCAACATACTTAATCAAAGCTAAATTTTGATACATTTGGTATATCCAATATCCGTGACAATCCACTCGTTTAAAAATGTCCTAGAACATTATAAACTCCATGACAAAGTATGTGGTGTTTCCTTTGGTTTGCAATATACTTAGATAATTGTGACATGCTTATAAAGTGGCCATTTATTTGTTACTTGCGTATTTGACATTGACCAATTCCTCTTTTTCTTAATTATCGTGAACCTAACACACATATTACGTAAATCTATGTGACCAACGCACGATGATATGTTTACCTTTAAATTTGATTCATTTACCTAAAAAAACATACTCGTGGCAATAGAAAAAGAACACACACACACACACACGCACGTATATGTAAATGTCAACAAATATGGGAATATAGATAGAGAGGGGTTCTAATATGATCGTTAGATGTCAAATACAACTTACAAGACCAATGTAAACCATTCTCCCGTGTAGTGTGTGTAGAGTTTAGAAGCGACTCAAGAGTTGTACAAATGAATGTTGCAACACAAACATGTGACTAAAGTGGTTGTAGCTCAATTGGTAAGGTTGTTTGATGGAGACCAAAATGTCACGCATTTTACCTCTAGAATTTCTATAAATAATTAGTAAATAATGTCGATGAGATTTGAGTAAGTGCGAAGAGGTTGACAATGAAAACATGACTTACCAAAAGGATTTAATCTTTTTTGTGGTACCGAGCAACCATGGAAAGACGTCGTATTAATAAGATTAAAAACATTGCCCGTGAATTATTGATACAAGTTACAACGACATATTCGACATTGCTAAATTCACATGCCATTATCCTATTCTTTATATTGATTGTGCTTGATTTGCGCGACAAGAATTATTGCTTCCAATATTCATGTGATGGGTCATGATGCATGTAGGGTCAAAGTCTAATGTCTTCCATTCACCACAACAAGGTACGACACTAAGTGGGAAAAGGATTAAATACATTGCTACAACCGGATCAATTTGCAGTCCTAAACCAATGCCATATGCTTTGTAGTGTCAATGAAAAGCAAGGATGTTCCATTGTTATGCTCACATCACGTAGGTGAGGGTAGGTCACTCATATTTACATAAGTGAAGAGTATGTTCACTGATGTGTTTGTGTTAATAATTAGGTAATTAACTAAGGTTTAATTAATATCTAATTATGTGAGTAGCTAATCACATATGTGATTAAGCAACGGAATATTATGTGGTATGTGTGTGAGAGGAAGAGAGAGAGGAAGATACACTTATTAACAATAAGACAAAATGGGGGATGATTACCAATAGCGTAGCTAGATAACTTTTCTCTATATTAATATGCATCAAGTTACAAAAATACCCACAATGAGGTATATATAGATCTCATGTGCAAGGGTGCACATGTGTGAGGAGAATATAGGTACAAGGATGTGAGTCCTATATTAAATGAACTTGGTAGTGGAGGATCTAGAACGTGTCCCCGCTTAAGTACAAGTATAAAATCCTATTTAAGACTTTATAGTCAACACTCTAACTAGATTCTATTTAGATAACTACTAAGTTATGTGGTTTACTAAATGACTAAACTTAGTCAAGCTTGATATCTCAACAGTTTGGATAGAAAGAATGATAGGTGCATGCATCCATTCAAGGGGCATAGGAAAATGTATAAATATGAGCCATAAAACACATTACGTCAGAAACCTACCCTCTTAAGATGTTGGTGGTGTAGGCTAGGCTTTCGTTTGATGATCGTGTTATCTCTTCCAATGTATTAGTCGTCTTAATATACGTTGGCATGGGACATCGGTGGTAGGTTAGCTATGTCTTGATCATAGCTTAGGGTGGAACAAAATTCTTCCATCAAATCTATTTACATATTTACTTTATTCCGGTCTATTGATTAGTAATAAACTCATGACATATGTGTTAGATTCCTTCTTAGTTTAGTATCCGTCATTCGTATGTTGGGTGGTCGTATCGTAAAGGTTGCAAGCCACGTATAGTAGACCGAAGGGGTTGAAATCTCAATCAGTCGAAACTCATCGAATCGATCCATAATTCAAATCTCAGTGAGGATTAGTCGATCGTGTGAACCAACAAATGTTGGATTCGATCACGATGGATATGTTCGATTGAATCAGTATGATCAATCAATCGTCTAAATGATGTATATACATTGAGACCATAACAATGGATATGCTCAATCAAATCATTACGACCGATCACCATCTAAATAATGTATATATTGACCATAGCAATCGAGCTCCGAATCGTATCAAATTTATCAATCACATATGTATATGTATGTACACACATGGCATTAGTGAATGAAGTAAATATGTATCTAAAAATCTGTCTCTATGTGTGTTGTCTCTTTCTTGTAGCTTTTACTAGAAGCTATCAGAAAAGCAAAAAGCTACCTGGCTAGGGTTTCATCTTCTGGTTCTTCTTGGCCGTTCTTCTCTCAGGGAAGAAAAGAGAGAGACAGAGAAAGGAATTGGTCCTCGCCAAATTTAATTCCCTGCTTCCCTGCACAGCCATAGCTTCTTCTTTGCTCTGCACATCCCCTGTGTTGTGTAAAGCTTCGAAGCAATGGCGAATGAGTGGGACAAAGCAATGGCGGATGAGTGGGAGGAATCGCCCGTGAAGCATTCGTACTCTCACTACGAAAGAGATGGCAGGGAGGAGGAAGAGGAAGAAGAAGATGGTCACCACCACCACCATCACCACCACCACCACCATCGCAGAGGACACGATGGAAGAGAAGAAGTAGAAGAAGAAGTCGAGGAAGAAGAAGAAGAAGAAGGAGAAAGAAGAGTAGACGATAGACGAGAAGAAGAAGAAGAAGAAGAAGCAGAAGGACAAGGAAGAAGAGAAGATCGAACAGAAAGAGAAGCAAGCAGACATAAGAGAAGAAGAGGTTCTGATTCTGAACTCCATCTTCTTCCTCCACCACCACCTCTGCCTTTTGGTTTAGGTTCAGAAACAGAATATAGAATTTTATGCCCTGTTGCTAAGATCGGAGCAGTAATAGGCAAAGGAGGAAGTATCATAAAAACACTTCGTGAAGAAACCAGAGCAAAGATCAAGGTTGAAGATGCAATCCATGGCGCCGACGAGAGGGTGATTTATATAAGCTCTTCTTCTCTCAGAGATAGGGATGGAATAGAGAGAGAAAGGGAGGGAGATGTTGAGGAAAGAGAAGAAATGCTTTGCCCTGCTCAAGAAGCTTTGTTTAGAATTCATGGACGAATCACAGAGAGAGAAGATATAGGCAAATCATCACTTGAAAGAAAAGAAGAGGATGAAGGAGAAGATGACAATGATAGTGATGAGAATGGTGATAAAAAGGGTCTGAGGTCGACCCAAATCAGTGCTCGGCTTCTCGTATCGGATGGGCAAGTGGGTTGCCTAATTGGGAAAGGTGGACGGATCATCGAGCAAATGAGGAAGGATATTGCAGCCCAAATAAGAGTTCTTCCCAAATCGAGCCTCCCGCTTTGTGCCTTCCCGAATGATGAACTCGTCCAAGTAAGAGCCAGATAATAACATACATCCCTTTCCCTAACCCGTGGTTTGATTATTCCATTTATTCAGCACTTTGCCATCAATTCTATACATGATGTCTTTTAGTCTGTAATGCCATTTTGCAAAGAAAAAGACCCTCATCACTCCACAAACACCAGCATGGGGAGATAATCTTTATACTTTCCTCTGTCCAGATATCTCAAAATTTTTACCAAGTTTTTGTCGATAAGTAACAATGATGGAGAAAAAGGATCGGCGATGTAACTCTTGGCCAACAACGATTATTACTTCCTACACTCCAACAATGGAGAAAATGATCATTGATGTAACCCTCGTCGAAAAGTGCTGGCCATGGTCTAGATATCTCAGTGTTATCATGGGCAGATAACCACAAATTGTGCAGCTTATGACGATGAAAGAAGGGTTGAGAACTTTACCTTTTACCACATGTTCGTAGCTATATAATATAAGTTCTTTAGCCTCTCTCATTGTGCCCAGAAGATTACCAAGATTTGTGATATATAGCTGCAACAGAGCCTTTTATAGTAAAAAGGACAATGAAAAAACAAGGGTGTTTTGACTCCTTATTCATAGATAAAATGCCTTTCATGGGACCAGACATCTCGATGCTACCAAGCTTATGCCTATGCTTTGCCATAAAGATCATTGATATATAGCTTTAATAGATAGATGCTTTTCATGGTTCTATATGTACCTCAACGCCATCAAGCTTTTGTCGATATATAGCCTCAGTAGAATCTCGTAGCATGGATACCCCCCTTAGAAATAGATTCTTTCCTTGGTTCCAGGTATCTAAGTTTTGTGATAGGTAGCTCCATTGGAGCTCTCTATGCAAAGGATCATTAAGATATACTTTCCAAATTCCATGTTTCAGATATCTTATTTTTTCCAAATTGTTTTTGATAAATACACATAATGGAGCCTTGTACTGCAAAAATGCAGTGGAATCAGGTCTGAGGTGTTGACCTTCTACCGTTTATTTTATCTCTCTAACTTGAACCTTTTTTTATTTACCATTGTTTCCCCTGAAAGTGCCACTATGTTAACAAGAATTTATATAGATAGCCATGATGGAGCCCTCTATGAAAATGATGATGATGATACAATCCTGAAAGTGCCACTATGCTACCAAGAATTTATATAGATAGCCATGATGGAGCCCTCTGTGAAAATGATGATGATGAAAGCAAGCTTTTAGGTCAACAAGTTGAGTCTCTTTTGTCTTCCCATTGTTCTCTCCGAGATATCTCAAAATTTCAAAGTCTTTATTATCAATAAATAGGAACAATGAAGCCTTGTATGTAACAAACATTGAAAAACAGTGTTTTGAGGAAGTGGCTTTCTACCATGTGCCCTTTTAGCACTCTAACTTAATTCCATTTTCCCATCTGCATTGCTCTCTTATGGTTTGAGAATCATTTTATTCTGAAGTTTTTGTGGAAATCCGACCAGCAGTACCCACAGCGAAAATAACAAGACATTGTTTTATCCCTAAGCTGTAGCTCATTGACCATAAAGACCAGCGACACTGTCCATCTTCCACGACATCATAATATCTTCACATGACGCTTCAGTGCAATAAATGTGAGGAGGTCTGATCATAGCCACCAGCCACTCCTCTGTTTTCTTCAAAGCTACCTGACTTACGTTCGATCAGATCTAAAACAAAATAACTTAGGAAGACCATGCCTTCCTCACTAAATTAAACATATCGACAAAATTGGAGAATCATAAACCAAAGTAAGAAACAATGCTCAGATCTGTGTCAAAGCTGAATAAGAGCATTTTGATTGGAGGTTGCTCACATTTTCGTTCAGAAGGAACTCACTCCTGGTTTGGTAGTGGTCCTTAGGGAGATAGAGAAGCAGAAACCATTGGCAACCCTTTACAAGGATCAGTGGTGATGGATAGATAACAAAGGCTACAATATTAACTAGAGGTCCCTTTTTAATAATACCTGAATTCCTCTGTCACATAACCGAATTCCCCCATAGCCATACTGATACACTTAACTGGCATGCAGAATGCATTAATCGAAATACATTTCCTTCACTCTTGCAGTTGTCAGGAACCCCTGCAGTTGTCAGGAAAGCTTTATATGTTGTCTCATGCAAGCTGCATGAGAATCCAGTGAAAGAGAGAGCACATCGACCCCTAGGATTTTCGCAAGGTGGTTCATTCCCAGGTGGTGGAATGTACTCTTCTGTTCATGCTCCAAGCAACATGATGAATGTGGGCCATTATAATCGATCAGGAAGTGCAAATTCTTTCCCGATGCGAAGTGGAAGATCCGATGGTTCTTCTGAAGAAGAGCTCATGGTATGCATTCTATGCCCAAATGAGAAAATAGGGAGCATGATTGGTAAAGGTGGTAGCATCATCCGGAAGCTACGAGAAGAGTCAGCTGCTAAGATTAGGGTTTGTGATCAGGTTGGCAATGCAGACGAAAGAGTCATTCAAATTTCTTCTATTGAGGTTATTTCTGTTGTTCCTTATTATATTTTATTATGGTCATGTATTAGTATTTGTTCTAAATATCTTGTGGCTCTCACAGCATATTGAAGGCTTTGCATCTCCTGTTCTTGAAGCTGCAATGCAAGTCTTTAGACGTCTGGCGGATATCTCAGCAGACAAAGATGGCCGGAATGCTATCCTTTCGATTCGGTTATTGGTCCGATCTAGTCAGATAGGTTGCTTGCTTGGCAAAGGTGGACAAATTATTACTGAAATGAGGAAGATGAGCAGGGCAAACATTCGGATTCCACCCAAGGAAGAGCTACCAGTATGCGCTGATGATGGAAGTGAGCTTGTTCAAGTAATCAAATTTCTCTTCTCTTCCATCTTTTTTAATATGTTCATTTAATTACCTTAATACATAAGAGTTATAGATGTTCTAATTCAGTAGTTTGACTTTCTAACTTCATCAATCGTATTCATGGAAACTGGAACTATTTGCATATTGCCTGAGTATATCCCCCCCCCCCCCCTGAAAAAAAAAAAACCCTTTTTTTATCACCATTTATTGTGAGAATTTTATTGCACATCAAAAAACTACTAATCATAGTTATTTAAAACCGTGGTTGTTGAACACTCGCATCTGAAACTCTAATCCCTAAAGAAATTTCTCTTTTCAAGAAATATATTTTTCAATGCCTGAAGGCAAAGATAAATGTGTCCTCTAAAGAATATTCCTTCCTTCAATAGTTGTCAGGCGAGGCACCTATGGTGGAAGCAGCACTGATACAAGTCCTAACAAGGCTTCGAAGCAATTTGTTTAAAGGTCGAGATGTTAGTCATGGCAATCCTGGAATGATGCCAATTGCTTCCTACCAAGGAAGTTCCGTGCTTCCCTCCTATGGAGGAGGGCGAGATGAGCAAGGTTCACCACGAGGTTATTCTTATGATTATGGGAGTAATACTTCTCCAGGTGCAAATCATAGCTCCAAGGATTCTCGGCGAAGGCGTAGATAAGCCACATTGTTTTGTTCTTTTTCGTTGCGCATTTCACTCTTTCTTATTGTGGAAGGTTTTCTACATATGAGATCAAATCCTGGGGTGTTTTAAGAAAGTTGCTTATGGGTCTGATATACCATACCATACAAAAATACCACCTCTGAAATATTGGATAATACTATTTTCTGGTGGTTGCATTGCTGTTTGAAGGGTCACGTATTTTTGGCAGTATTACTGAAGTAACCTCTTATGTCATGAACTTCTTTGATATGCTATCTGAAGCTGTCTTTTATTGAATTGCCATGCAATAAAATGTGAGATAATCTATTTTGTATAACTAAGATAAATCAGAAGTTTGAATGCTGCTCAGAAAATAATACAGGCTTTTCCTGTGTCCAATTTGTATTACTGACCATGATATTTCAGCTACTATATTTGAGAATTTTTTATTGATGTATGGAACTTTGATTGCACGGAGAGTTAATCCTGTCAGTCGAGAACCCTAAACTTAAGGCAAACTAATTGCATGATCATTCTGATCAAAGGCTGGCAGAGAAGTAGCCGTAATTGTTCAATTCAGTGGTACAATTAAAATGGCTTCATTTCGAGTTTTACCTAGATATCACATTTACGTGAGGAAATTATCCATGATTTGGCTTGTGAATGAATCATTTTTATGATGGTCAATTTGAATAGCCAATTTGTCCATAGTTTGCCTACTGGAAATGGTGCATGCAAAGCAAACATGTGTTAGTAAGGAATTTTTACTCAAAATGCCATTGATCAATGGTCAAGGGCAAGTTGCCTTGAGGTGACCAATGGTTGAGGCAATGAGGATAGACTTGTAGATTGCATGCGAAATAAAGAAAGTTTTACCCCATATCCTTGGTTGCATTCCCTTGTATGTTGCATGAGTAACAGAAATCATTGCGTCAACATATGCCCCCAAGATGGTTACTATTGCTTGCTGATTGTTTTTTAATTGATATACATATGCCTTCTTCCTACCCTAACCAACTTGGCCCATTTTTATCAAAAGCATGTAATCAGGATTGGGTGCTAGCCTGTCCATTGCCTTCTTAGTAAATAAGGGTAAATTATAGGGAATTGTTGATAACTTGATTCTTCAAAGGTAACATCCAGACGCATGACTATTGCTGACAAGATGACTAGAAATTTGGCCTCATGTGATACATACAAATTGTGGTCAATTTATCAAAATGAAGAACTTCATTCTAATGTAAATGTCTCATTATTGAGCAAGCTAAAGTGCCCAATCCTACTATAATGGCCTCATTGCTGAGTGCGATGCAGTGACCAATCCTAATGTGAGGGTCCCAATGAGACAATTTTTTCATCATGAGCAAGATGAAGTTGTACTGTAATGGTGAACAATTTTTTCATTCAACCAAACACCTTGTTTAGAATCATATGCGACAACATAATGATATACTTGTTAACCAAAACTGAAGGCATGTGCAATCAGAATGTTATGATCAAGACAATGACAGTCAAAACCTCTAAACTACAAGTCAACTGTAAACTACAAGATTATAGCATGTCATTAACAAGGCATTTCCAAATAAATACGATTAAAATTCATTTTCTCTACATGTCATAATCAAGAGATTAGGGCACGCTGTAACTTCACAGCATGTTGCTTCTCGAGGTCTTGTAATCAAGATGATTACAAATGAATCAAGTAAATAAACAGATTATAATATACCAAAATCCCATTGCATATAACTTCTTGCTATAATATGATCAGACCGTCTAAACAACCCAGGTTCTTGGCTAGCTCGTATTCTTCAACTATTTGATGCTGCAATTACAATTTCAAGAGTAAGGCAGCATTTCAGTCAGGCCCATGAACACACTCTAAATATCCATCACAGATTCAAGCCAACAAGCTCTTTGTATACTCAGAATCTTTATACAATTTCTCCTCGAATTTTTTGAGCCACTTATTGAATACATCAAGTGGATTTTTAATAAGCTTGTCACCCAGTGATGGAAGCTGCAAAAAGCCGAGTAGATTTTCACCCACTTTGAGTGCCAACAGCTCTAGTTGCCTTTGCTTCTTAACATCCAAAGAAGGAAGTGTTACTAGGTCCTCCACTGCGATGCCAATTTTAGCTGTAAGAGGAGCTGAATCAGGTGCTGCTAGCTGTCTAATTTGCCCATCAGCATTAGCATTAGGCCACAAGAGTGGTAGAACAGCTGAAGGGCAAGATTGGCAAACAGCTCCACAGTACTGGAAATGAGATCCTGGAGATTGTACATAGAGTGCCAATGCCTTTGTCGGTGGTATTGAGAGCTTGTCTACTAAAAAGATACAGATATCTTTTACTTCATCATAGGATTCCCCTGGAGATAACAGAACAAGTTAGAACAGTTCAAAAAATATTGATACCAAGAAACACCTACTCAAAACAGATTGATTGCTGTACTAATCTAATTTAGATAACCATAAATTGATTGCTGTACTAATCTACTTTGGATACCCATAAAACAAAATATTCTGGAGGCAGTCACAAAATATTCACTATCAGACATGTAATGAGAATAAAACCATGAATGCAAAAGAAAATCTACTGGACAGCTGAATTACTATTTCTACAAAATCTAATAGACAGCAGCAAACAACATCTTACAAAACAATGACCAGGTTCTTTACTTGTTATTAACGATAACGAGAAGAATCACTAAAATATCAGCACAAAATATTCACTATCAGAAATGTAATTGAGAATAAAAGCATGAATGCAAAACAAATTCTAATGGACAGCTGAATCACTATTTCTACAAAATCTAATGGACAGCAGGAAACCACATCTTACAAAAGAATGACTGTGTTCTTTACTTGTTATTAACGATAACGAGAAGAATCACTAAAATATCAGCGTAAAAGTGAGTAAGTAAGAAACACACCCACGAAAATACTCATATCTAGTACCCAGTGTGTTGCATCCATCTGCATGAAATTGCTTGCATCTAAGGGATAACTTCGACAAGGAAATACGACACCAAATAGTCGTGCAGACAATGAATCCCTTCCACAGAAGCTCACTACAATGTCCTTATCTTCTGAATTGGTGTCTATGTTGGATATGCTAGCCCTTCTTTTTCTTCGTATTGATGATTCTGATATACTCTCATCCAGATCATATGACTCATGATTCCTTCGCCTGTTTGTAGATTCCATTGCATCACCAAACTGAACATTGCATTACTTATAACAGTTGAGATGAAATGCATTCATTCCTCCCAACTTTACAGTGAATAAAGCAATCATGCCATAAATCCAGATCAGAAAGGACGGTCTGAAACTGCCCTAATTGGAGGTACCGCATAAAATTCAATACAAAGTACACTCCAATGTTCAGCAATTCAGATCATAGATATCCTTAATCTTACATGATGGGATTCGTGATATAAATCGAAGCATTCCTGCATAATCTGAATGGTCACAAAATTAATCTAAATATTCAAAACAATTCAATGTGGTGATTAACTAATTTGCGAGTAGATTTCGTTTATAAAAATAAACATTGTACAGATTTCATTCCATATAAAGAGTACAACCTTCCACAAACATTAGGAGTCATAAAAGTCTAGTGGTAAGCTTATTAGTACATCAAGATTTCGACCACGCAAATAGTCAGGCCGGGAATCCTACGATACAGTACCTTCATGTGTATAATAATTATTCTGCATTAATGGTAGTCTTGACCCTCGTGTTTACATGTCTAACCCAAGGCACTTGCCAGATACCACTATGTGTGGTGTGCACTCCTCCAAATACGTTTTGCCACGCTTTCTCCAAGTGGTAATCTGTTTTCAGGCCTTCTAAACTGTTTATATATTCCCAACTCTCTCTCTCAATTAGAGGTATTTTGGTAATATTGATCCTGTAAGGGATATTTTCCACTAAAAGGTAAGATGGCCTGTTCGATTCCACTGTCACAACTCTGCAAGTAGTGGTCGAAAACAAGATTCAAGTGTCTAATTAGCAAACTCACCATCACATGAGATGACGGGCACATTGTCATCGAGAACCAAACATCGCTCTCGGCGTTGATGGACTCTAACAAGCATGGATTGATAGACGGAGAGAGCACGAGCAAATAAACTTACTTAGAACCAGGAGCAGCGAATCAAGCCTGATTAGGGTTTCGTTAAGGATGCCTATTTAGGGTTTCAGAGAGATGCGAGTTCATAAAAGAAAGACTTAGGGACAGAAATTACCTGTGTGGAGGGATATCGCTTCGACAAAGAGACAGACGGAGGGGGGAGAGAGAGAGAGAGGATGGATAACAGCTTTTTCAGCAAAAAAGCTTGGAACATTCTAGAAGCACATTTTGATGAGATTGGGCAGCTTCTAGAACATTCCGGAGATTCTTTGGAATTTTGAGGAGAGAATGAGAGGTTGGATGACAGCTTTTTGAGCAAAAAGCTTGGAACATTCTAGAAGCACATTTTGATGAGATTGGGCAGCTTCTAGAACATTCCGGAGTATGGACCGAAGAAGAAGAGACGGCAATGAAGAAGAAGAAGTGTGTCGGCTACTTGATGAAGGCTCGTGTCTCTTGAATTCTGTAGATAGGTAGGTTTAGCCGCACTACAAACATGAAGGTTTGGCCCTCAGTGTCCATGACCTTCCTGATGGTTGTCTTTGTGTCAATCTTGACGTCTTGGACACACTGCCCATAATGCAACCCCAATAGTGCATGTTATGGTATAACGGTGAATGCTTGACTCTCAGCCTCCAGTCTGACATCCTATACCTGCTCCTTTGCACCCAACACATGCAATTAGAGCAACATATCCAAGTGATTTCCGCAGAATAGTGTGAGTGAGGACCTATGCCCCCAAAATGTATAGGAATGCCTGATCTTCCTCCACGTTATGACTACTTTCAATAGTAGCTTAATGTTCAATAGATTGCCCAAAACACCCATCCTAATGTCTAGGAATCTATAGAACATAATCTCTTTTGTTTATAATTACAATTTTCAAGCTCAAAACAACAAATATAGGAAAACAAATTACGATCAAAAGTAGCATTTGTCTGGAGGACAAATATTTATCACTTGACCAATAACTTGGGATACAATGCAAAGCGCCTTTCCATAAAATTAGTAACACATTTTAGTCATATCGTCCAAATGCATATTTTTCTTTAATGATATCACTAGATTGTCTTGTCTATGCCATTATTTTATGTAAGTAGCATGAAATACATGGTAACAATTTTATATGTGGGGCAATTCTTCCTTTTAGGACACGATGTTAATCTTCTTGACTATTTGGAGGACTTCAAAGTGGTACGTACCCTTAGGTGCATCCAACCACTTGGCTTTGTGCGGTATCATGGTTGAAGCAAGTGGTTTATGTAAAACTTGACACATATTTTTGCATGAAGGAGCATATTCATGATGAATTTCAATATGTTGAAAATAACTTCTTTAATGAAATTAAAATCTGTAGACGTGCATGAGGCATGTCCTTAAGTTTTGTTTGTTAATTTCTAGGTGATCAAAGGATGACATGCATTGTCTACTTTTGAGTTGATAGAAAACCATTCACCATAAGATTTCAATCAAATTGGGATCCTTGCCCTGTCAATTGACTTGAGCAAACCATATAACCACAACCAAGATCAAATGACTGACTATTGACCAATTCTTATATGGAATTTGTAAAGGATGTAATTTCTCATTTTAGTGTGTTCCATTGTTGATTGGATTGACCCTAAAAACATTGTCAAACATAAGTCTCAAGTGGATGCTTTCATGCATGGATTACAACGAGTATACCAACTAATGAAGACAATAGTTCCATGCATTCAATGTGTGCGATATTATGTGCATCGTGGCACTTGTAACATAATTAACTTTTTGGTATGTTTGATAATGTCATGATCCAATGCATATATGATTATCTTGTGCTAGTTTATCCACCGTATAATGCAACAATGCTTTGATATCATTTTGTCGATGGTTTGGCCTTTGGGAGAACCTTTAGTTATAGGGCTACTTAGATTGTAAATGGCTTGTCACCAAATCATCATAAACAAGGATCTTGTCTGTAAACTCTTACACAATTCACATGGAATTTAGGTGTGCAACTCTTTAAAATTTTAGGTTCACCCCTGTTAAGAGTCTATTACTAATCAATAGACCAAATCAAGTAAAAAGGAAGAAAATAGATTGGATAGAAGAACCCGTTCCACCCGACCACCCCCGAGCTATGATCTAGACATAGCCAACCTACCACCGACGTCCCATACCGCCGGATATTAGGATGACTAATACCTTGGAAGAGATAAACACGATCGTCGAGACGAAAGCCTAGCCCGCACCACCGGTGTCTACGACAGTAGCCTTCCGACGTGATCATCCTTATGAGGGTAGCTAAGCCTCATATTTATACCTTTTCCTAGGCCCCTTGAATAGATGTGCCTTTCTAAAAGGCTCTCTATTCATTGGTTGTCTAAATCATGATAGTGCATGCACATATCATTCATTCTATCCAATCATTAGTCCCCTTTTTAATAATAGTGAACATACCCTTCACTAATGTAAATATTAGTGACCTACCCTCACCAACGTTATGTGTACATAACATACTCCCCTACTTCAAAAGATTGCACTCTTGCAATATAAAGTGAGGAAATTGTGCCTTAAGCGAATGCTCGCGTTCCCATGTGGCATCATCAATAGGTTTATCCATCCATTTGATCTTGAATAGCCGAATCTCTTTAGAACGTAAACGTTTAGTACGAGAATCAAGAATTCGTTCAGGAACATGAGGTTTGTAAGAAAAATCCTCTAATGTTACAAGATCTTGGATTGTGATGGTGTTATCACCAGAGCCTAAAAATGGTTTTAGACGACTGACGTGAAAAACAGGATGAATACCAATGTTACGAGGTAAGGCAAGGTGATAAGCAGATGACCCAACTCGCTTAAGGATTTCAAATGGGCCACAATATCGTGGGGCTAACTTAGCGCACTTGCCCGTAGATAATGACGTAGAATCAGTCGGGACACGCAAAAAAACTTTTTGACCAATAGTAAATGCACGAGGACGTCTATCCTGATCAGCATAAAATCGAGCACGATCTTGAGCTGTCTTGACATTTTCTTTGGCAATATGCAACATTTGGTTCATGTCTTGCAAAAAATTGCGTGTACTGTCTAATGTATCACGATGAATCGTGACATCAACTGGGGCACGTGGCTGAAAACCATACATCAACATAAAAGGACTATATCCAGTGGATGTATGTTTAGAGCTATTATAGGCAAATTCTAAGATAGGAAGGTATTGCTCCCACTTAGAAGGGGTTTTTGCTACATAAGCTCGAAGCATGTCCTCAATAATTTGATTAACTCGTTCAGTTTGTCCATCAGACTGAGGATGATCTGCGGAACTCATGCTCAACGTAGTTTCTAGTTTCTTAAAGACCTGAGTCCAAAAGTCACTAGTAAACTTGGAATCTCGATCACTAACAATATCCATCGGTAATCCATAAAAACGAAATAACTCATCAACAAATTGATAAGCCAACTGTTGAGCGGTTACCGTGGTTTTTGTAGGAATAAATCTAGCTAATTTTGCTAGCCTGTCAACGACAACCCATATGGCATCATGACCCCTCTGTGTACGAGGTAAACTAACAATAAAATCCATCGAGATACTTTCCCATTTATTGTTGGGAATATCTAAGGGATGTAAAAGACCAGCAGCTTTAAGTCGTTCCGACTTATTAATCTGACATTGTAAGCATTGAGTTACGTATTTATGCACGTCAGAGCGCATCTTAGGCCAGAAAAAAGTACACGAGATGAGAACGAGTGTGCGTTGTATTCCAGGATGACCAGCAGATGGTGCATCATGACATTCATGAAAAATTTTCTGTTTAACATTTGGTAAATCTGGAACACAGACCTTTCCACTACGGTAGAGCAAACCGTTTCTAATGTGAAAGGTCGCCTTCGAGGGTAGGGTGCTAGTATCGGCATCTAAACCAAATTCGGCTTTCGTCCAGTATTTTGAGAAATAACTGTCATCAAGGTATTTCCCTCGAAGGTGATCTAAAAGATCAGATTTTATTTCCGTGAAGCTAAGCATGTTAACTTCTTTAATGCGACTAAGAGCATCAGCAACGGTGTTCATAGAACCCTTGCGATATCGTATGGAAAAATCAAAATCTTGCATAAGGTCAGCCCAACGGCCTTTACGACCAACAAGATCGGGCTGGTCACAAAAATACTTTAATGATTGATGGTCTGTTGTAACCACAAATTTATTTCCATAGAGATAGTGCCTCCATGTTTTAAGTGCGTGTATCACCGCAAACAACTCTTTCTCTTGAACCGAATACCGAGATTGAGCAGCATCAAGCTTCTTACTTTCAAAAGCGATAGGGTGACCACCTTGATAAAGAACGGCACCAATAGCATAATCACTAGCATCGGTTTCAATTGAGAAAGGCTTAGAAGGGTCTGGTAATAGAAGAGTGGGAGCCTGACACACATGCTCCTTGAGTGTCTCAAATGATTTGTCAAGTTGTTCATTCCATGAAATTGGTTTGACAGACTTACGTGGATGACCTTTTAAAAGGTCAGTTGATGGCGTAGTCAATTTGGAATAGTTACGAATTGATTTTCGTAAAAATCCAACAAACCCTAAGAATGATCTAAGTTCACGAATATTACGAGGAATGGGCCAAAGTTTAACCTTTTCAATACGAGAAGGTTCAATTTCAACGCCATTTTCTGTAATTAAATGACCTAGGTACACAATAGATTTTTGGAAGAAGTCACATTTTGAATGTTTTGCATAGAAAGAGTTGTCACGCAACTTTCGCAAAACAAATCGAACATGTTGAACATGATCTTGCAAGGTACGGCTATATATCAAAATATCATCCAAGAAGACGACAACAAAATCACCGAGTTGATCTCGGAAAACATCATTCATCGCTTGTTGGAATGTGGCTGGAGCATTAGTCAACCCAAAAGGCATGACTAAAAACTCATAATGGCCATAGCGCGTACGAAAAGCGGTTTTAGGAATATCATCCTCGGCAATGCGAATCTGATGATAACCAGTTCGTAAGTCAATTTTCGTAAAATATCGAGCCCCGTGCAAACGATCAATCAAATCATCGGCACGAGGTAATGGATATGCATTCTTAATTGTCATTTTATTCAAACGGCGATAATTGATACACATTCGCCACGAACCTTCCTTCTTCTTGACTAATAGAACTGGCGCACCCCAAGGTGATTTACTATACCTAATGTGGCCCATACTCAAGTATTCCTTAAGTTGTTTAGCGATCTCATCCTCTTCTAATCGACTAAGTCGGTAAGGTGGAATGCTCACAGGAGCAGCCCCAGGGATGAGTTCAATTTGATGGTCCACATTACGTTTAGGTGGTAAAGTAAGCGGTAATTCAGTAGGAAACACATCTTGAAAATCTTCTAAAACAGAGTCGAGTAATCGTTGCTCAAAATGTGGTAATTGTGTGGCGTCAATATTAAAATAATAAAATTGAACCGCAGGATCAATTACACACGAATAAATTAATGAACTAGAATACTCACTTAAAGATTTAGAAGACACAAGTGAATGAGAAGGAAGTTTGGAACATTGAATAAAATGTTTACAATTATTAAGTTCAAATGTGATTTGAGTGATTAACCCAATCAATGGACAAAGAAGGGTTTTTATTAAAAAACCAAGGATATCCTAAAATGACATCTGCGGATTGTAATTTCATAACATGAAAGTCAAGCTTCTCCAAATAAGTATCTATTTGAATTGGCAGTTGACAAACAATGCCACTGATGTATTGAACGTTTCCATTTGCCATGTGAACTTGATAGATATGATCACTTGCGTTTATGTGGAGCTCCATTTGCTGTGTGACTCGTAGATTTGTCTTGAGGAGGGGTGTTCATTGACTTCCTCTCAAGACGACGACAGGTATCCTTTGTGTGGCCCCGCTTCTTGCAATATGCACAGAAGAGGTTCGGTTTCTTTGAGTCGCGGTCAAGAGTGTCACTGGATTGCTTACGTTTCCCAATGAACTTGACATTCGGAGTTTTGGCGAACTCAGGTTTATTGTGGTCTTTCTTGGAAGTCCTATGGTATCGCAGCACAATGTTGACGGCTTCCTCGAAAGTTGTGGGGTCCTTGTCATGGACAATCCAATGATAATCCCCATTGGGAATACCATTCAAAAAACAAGCGACAAACCATTTCTCACCCGTAAGTCCCGATTTTTGGATCTGGGTCCGAGCGTGATGCACATAATCCTCGAGAGAGGTAAATGGCTTACTAGACAATGTGAGCAAGTGTTGCGCTTGTTCGGTTTGAGAAGGTGGCTGCAAGAATTGTTTCTTAAAAACATCAACGAAACCTTCCCAAGTTGTGGGTAAGTTTTTTTGCGGTCCTTAGGCCACGCCACCAAGCAGCAGCTCGGCCACCTAACTCACGACCGACATAACCAATTTTTACTGCATCGGGCTTGGGATGAAGCTCAAAGTGAGACTCCCAACGACCAAGCCAAGTGCTAATGGCCTCCTCGGTTCTTTCTTTCTTATCTCCCTTGAAAGGCGTGACTACGAAGGAAGGTTCACCTTCTTTCTTGGACTCAATAGTTAATTCTTGGAATTTCTTTTCCAATGCCATATTGGCCTGTCTCATTTCGGCCAATTGATTCAAGGTAGTAGTGAGCAATTGCTCAATAGTGATCTCAGCTTGTGTGCGAGATGCGGATTGGGGTTGAGAGGTCTCATTTGGAGAGATCGTTCCAACTGCGTTCAAAACTTGTTCCATGATGCACGCTGTGGGTATGCAATAAAATAAGGAGGTTCAGAAAATACACAAGCAAAATGAATGCTTGAAATTTTGATTGAAAGAACTTTATCCAAGAAAGTATCTCATGTCTTTACCCCTCTAGACATATGAGATGTGATTCGAGATCCGATAACTATGGTAACACTATGGTGTTTTAAAAACCATGGGGGAAAACATAGCTAAGATGTATTTCTCGGATCTCTATCTTGAGTAATCATGGCGGCTCCTTGAGGCTCAACCATGGTTCTTACATCAATGAAATTTCCTAGATAGCCTTATATTAATGCCAACCCATCATGTATTATATGGTCGAGAAAGTGTATTACGTGAAAAAACAAGTGCACTCACAAGTAATATTCTAGTCTTGCGAGCAATAAGCAAACGTGATGATAAAATGATAAAATAAGGCACTACTCATAAGAGTTAAGTAGTGACGAAAACAAGGGTAAAAAAAAAGAACCCATGTGTTACCTACGAAAAAAACAATGTCCCAAATAAATGGGAAGTGCAAGGTATGCACCTATACATCCCAATATGATTGTTATAACTTGCACAATTGTGACATAAGCCACAAATTGATACAAGTGATGACGGTGTTGTGCGCAAAGATGTAATACTCAAATCCATGAGTAAAACATCAATAAGGGAACTCATATGGTTTTACTCGTTTTCTAAGGCTTGATGATAAGAGTTAAACCTAGATGACCCGTTGAAAAAAAAATCGTTCAACAAGCCACTCCATACGAAAAAAATAGTCTACACGTAAAGGTTACATTAAAAATAAACGATGTAAATACTTTATACATGAAAAGGAAGTGGAAAAAGGAGAGTTAATTGTGGGCGGGTAAATAATAATTACTAGAAAATCATATAAGTGAAACAATACTTATGAAATTAAGATTTAATTAGAATATTCAACAATTAGGTGTATGGAATCAAACATGCTCTAAGATACGAAACCCTAGGGTAGTTGACATGCACCTCCTCAAGACCACCACATATCCCTAGAATCGGCCAAGTAATGGCTAATTAAAGAGGAAAGTGGCATAGGTAAGTGACATATACCTCGTCAAGGCCACATCATCCCTTAGAATCGGCCAATTGATGGCTAATTAAAAAGGAAAGTGGTATATGTAAGCTACATATACCTTGTCAAGGCCACAACATCCCATAGAATCGGCCAATTGATGGCTTAATAGAGAGTAGAGTGGCATAGGTAGGCAACATACACCTCGTCAAGGCCACATCATCCCTTAGAATCGGCCAAGTGATGGCTCAATAGAGGGGAAGAGTGGTATACTCAACATCATATGCAAAACGGCCATGAGATAAGCGTGTGCGATTAGAGCAAACACGCTCGACCCAATGCACAAGAATAATTATTATCGTAAGAGTTCAAGAGAGGAGAGAGTGGAATATATATCGCAATATGCAAAAGGCCATGAGTTGAGCGTGTGCGATTAGTGCAAACACGCTCGGCCCGATGCATAATAATAAGTAAAATCGTAGCGTAGTAGGAGGTAGAAAGAAAGAGAATAAAACGTAATACCAATTTGATTCGACCATAAAGAACGCATAATAGAAAAAGAGAAGAGATCAAAAAAGAAGAATATCGGGTTTAGAGTGTTGTTTTGATCCTGAGAAGAGCATGACGAGCCTTGTTAGATCCCCCTCGCTCACACGCAAAAAACATCAAAACAACAAAAAAAATTGTTAGTAAAAGCTCTGATACCACTGTTAAGAGTCTATTACTAATCAATAGACCAAATCAAGTAAAAAGGAAGAAAATAGATTGGATAGAAGAACCCGTTCCACCCGACCACCCCCGAGCTATGATCTAGACATAGCCAACCTACCACCGACGTCCCATACCGCCGGATATTAGGATGACTAATACCTTGGAAGAGATAAACACGATCGTCGAGACGAAAGCCTAGCCCGCACCACCGGTGTCTACGACAGTAGCCTTCCGACGTGATCATCCTTATGAGGGTAGCTAAGCCTCATATTTATACCTTTTCCTAGGCCCCTTGAATAGATGTGCCTTTTCTAAAAGGCTCTCTATTCATTGGTTGTCTAAATCATGATAGTGCATGCACATATCATTCATTCTATCCAATCATTAGTCCCCTTTTTAATAATAGTGAACATACCCTTCACTAATGTAAATATTAGTGACCTACCCTCACCAACGTTATGTGTACATAACAACCCCGATAGTGGTAGTTTTCATGGTTGGCTTGGAGAATCCTATTTGAATGATCTCTACGTATTGATTTGCTATATAACTTCAACAATTTTTTCATACATGTTCACTTTTATATGAAGGAATGTAGACTATACACACAATATTTTCTGTACGTAAAATTCATCACTGGTTAAGATTTGAACGAGTATAATAGCATGCTATTATTGATATTCTTATCACATTACGCCATTTCATCTAATTAGTTACTCTAAGATTACATGAAATACAATTAGACAACCTAAAAATATCATTTAGTTAGACACGTTATGCTTAAGAAAAACATCTCTTGGTCATTATATGTATTGATCCATAGTAGTCTTGATGTTATGATTGTTACCGATTATAATTGACAGACACACAATGTATGTTCCTAAGCTTTTTCTGAAGGCAACACCGATACTTCAGGGAGAACCTATAGCATGCAAAGCAGAAAGTTCACGATGTTTCTTATCATTGTTATAAAAGATTCACCTTGGTATTAATGAAAAGATTCCCAAAGGCTACAAAGAACTCATACCGGGAAAACATAACCAACATAACCTCATCAAACAACATGTCGAATAACAAAAGCCCTCGCTAGAAAGGTCATAATGCTGCATGATCTCATGTCAAATTAAGCAACTTTAAGCTATAGTTTTCTTAATCATTTGCAGTCATTGTTTGTCATTAAATCACAGTATGTATTTGGCCTACAAACAATTCCTCGTCCATTATACTGTGTCGTTAACTGGTATGACGTACAACATGGCCTCGACATCAATTAAGAAGAGCGTATTGATTGTGTGGTGAACATTTCCTATCAAGCATTGTCTAGGGTGCGGGTCAATGTAGTTGCTCTCTCAACGAATGGCCAATGCGTATTGAGAGAATATATATACATATATATATATATATATATATATATATATATATGCCCAATGTCCGTGTTTGTGTATATATATATATGCCCAGTGTCCGTGTTTGTGTCCACCACAACTGCATGCGAGCAATATCTCCATTTTTGTCCGGACAAAACACGTCCTTCCGTGTGAAACCGTCCATCAAGATTTGAATTTCGAAAATGCGGAGAGACAGAAGAGAGCAGTAGTAGTAGTAGGCGCGCAGAGGAAGGAGTAGAGAAGGAAGACAGAAAACATGGAGGCTATGGAAGGAACGAAGGAGATGGAGAGCTTCTCTGTCTTTGGCTATGGAAGCGGGGGCTCCATCAAGAAGAAGAGAAGACGCCGGGTAAGCTTCGCCACCACTCAGACCGTTCATTTCATTCCACGCAAAGAAGACATGGACACACCCCCCCTCCCCTCAGGAGACGTTTCTCAAAAGCTCACTCCTCCTCCTCATTCCCACTCTTCTTCCGCAATTTCTTCCTTGAACGACAAGGTTATGGTTTCTTCTGCTCCTGTTCCCGACCTGGCCTCAGATCTGAGCGAACAGACCGTGGACTTTGACAATTTTAATTTTACTTGCGATATGGACACTGGTCATGGGAGTTGGATTGATGAAGACACCACTACACGCAGAAACAGGTACATTCTGATTCATTGGCCGAGCTTTTATTAATGACAACCTCGTTTGCTGTAGTGATAACTTATGTTTTTTCCCAAGAATTCTCGAATGTATTTTTCTAGTTAGTCAATTCATAGATAGAACGATTAGTGTAGCTGATAGGGTGCTCAATGAATAGTCTTGAAAAACATTTGTTTGTCTTTATCCCGAATCAGACTTGATGGAATAACCGAACCACTGTTGCTTTCAGGGTTGTCAGCTATCTACGTTTTTCCATTTTTTCCGAAAATGAGATCACTTTGAAATACTGCTTGAAATATATAAAACGACAGTACACTGGTCATCCATTTAGCTGTCTCTACTCCAATACAACCTGCAGAAAAATGAGATTATGAATAATGCTGTGTTTAGTTTGAAAACTGTCATTTATATTTGCTGTGTCTTACAGCCCATTCAATGAGTTTGTTTTCAGATGCAGAGCCTAGAAATTTAGTAATACCAGATCCCACCATAATTGAGTTGACTATTCTCCTACCTGTAGAGTGTTTTGATCCAAGTTTGTCCATAATGTTAAGAAATTTTTTATGCTATGCATATATCTATTCGTGGGCCAATCCATTTATACATCACTAATGCGTTTTAGTATTTCCGAGCATTGGGGATGTTTTTCTGCAGATTTGCCGCTGTTTGAGGTGTTGATCTGGTTACCTTTTACTTCACAAGATTCTGGGCACATCTTGATTATAGGATTTTCATTGTTTATGCACAATTGTTCCACATCTATATTAATGTTTACCAGAGGCTGAATACAATATATAGAATGATCAAACTCGGGTTCTCTCAATTTTATGACTTTGATGTAATGGTATAAATTACCAAGCCAACAACCATATCCATAGCTGGACACCCACACATCTATCTATCCATCTTTCTTTAACATTCAGAGAGAGAGACATATCACGGCGTATCTAAGAAAAGGGAAAAGTAGAATTAAATAAATTGTTTCTTCTTTCTGTCTCTTGGATGTTCTGTTATCCTGCTGTAAGAATTCAACTCGCTCATGATATGAGTTTCATGCTTTGGGTTTTATATTTCACCTGGTGCTTGCTGATATATGCTAAGCTTTTTTTCTTCTCATCAATTGCTGCAGTTTAGATGGAGATGAAGATGAAGATGACAGTGGTTGTTTTGTAAACATTAGATTTTCAGACCACGGAGATGATGATTCTATTGTCAATGATGACATAACAATGGATGCTACTACATTTACAAAGAATCTCTCTGAGGTCCTTAAGAGTGGCACGACCTTTGATTCAGGATTTTGGAGCAAAATTTCACCTCAGAAAGATTGTAATGAGAGTGCATCAGAAAGCGTAGATGATTCCATGGCCCTTACAAGACAGGGTTCCCTACATAGAAACATGGTCCATAACGACGTGTCTTTTCATGCAGATGATATTGATAGTGACATGTCTATAGGAACGAGGGTTCATAGTTTCAAATGGAGACGAGAAATTGTCTCACTACAGAGTAAAGTTTGTTCTGATGAAACCGGACCCATATCCATAGGAGAAGCATTTCGTGGAACAGAAGTCAGTCAATCACTACATAGAGAAGCATCTCATAAAAGAAGTGTTGAGCTAGAACACAACAAAGCACAAAATGAAAGAGCCATCTCATCTTGTTACAAGCAAGAAGAGAAGCTGGAAGATGAAGCCACATCTTCGCCACACATCGAGCATGCCAATTGTGATGCAGACTTTTCTATGCCGTTAGGCAACACGATGGATATTTCACTTCACCGGCCAGTACTGAAGGTATCTGATGTGTTGATGCAACTTGATAGAAATAGTCACGGTGACTCTGACTTTTCTATGCCTTTAAATAACACCATGGATATGTCACTTTATCGGTCAATAGCAAAGGGGTCTGATGCCCTTGATAGAAATAGTAATTGTGATTCTGAGGATTCTGCATCAATAAACAACACCATGGATATCTCACTTCATCCAAAGGGTTCTGGTATGTCGATGTACCTTGATGGAAGTAGTCATATGTCATCTATCTCAAGACAAAGGTCTGGTGACTTAACTTTTTCAGCTACTGCATTCAATAATACAGTACCTGCTCATAACCTGAAAGACCTCCTTTCAGATTATACAGATTACACGATTACAAAAACTAATATGAGAGGGATATCTGAGCCTAATGACGATTCTATTTCTTTAATTATTGGTGGTTCTAAATTGCTTGCATCCTCTAATGAAAGACATGGTTCTCCCAGCCCTGACTTTGTTGAACAACATTCGCCTACTGGTATAGATATGGAAACAGAGACGAAATCAAAGGCATATTCTGAGGTATCACTTGATAAGAATGAAGTATCAACTCCCACTACCTTGACATCAACATATCAGGGTGTACTGACAGATTTTTCCAGTAAAGGACCAGCACAAACTAAATTAAGAGATCCAGGTGAAAGGTTATTGAAGCATACACCGCTACACGAGAATTTGAGTAGCTTAAAGTTTGATGGAAAGACTGATCTTTCAGGGGAAGTTACAAAGATTGGTAGCAGGAAAGTAACAGAAAATGTCCTTATTGATATTACTAATAAAGAGCCAATCCAGAGTAAATCAACAGATATGATTCAGAAAAATTTCAGAGATCCCAAACAAGAGCAGATTCAAAGTCACCTAAAAGTTAACAGCAAATCAGATGCATGTGGAGACATCTTGAAACCTTCCAGCAACAAAAAGACTGAAAGTGTTAGGAAAATAGGAAACCTTTCAATTCTTTCCAGATATTCACACTCCAAAGGCTCAATCACTATAGATGAGATTTTACAACGTTTAGAGGTAACCTCAAAATTCCAAATACATGGTTATCTTGTTGAACATGACTCTACTCAAAATAAATTGTATCTGATTTGCTGTGTCGGTGTCATTTGCAGGACGAGTGTAGTATTGGGGAGTTGCTAGATAAAGAAGAAGCAATATCATTACCACGGACATCAAATCTTGTGTCATTGAGTGATTATCTACACTTCTCATGCAGCATGCATCTACAGGTATTACGATGAAGTACACATTATCCTATCCTTGCATCTTTCAAAAGTTGAAATATTAAAATTTAATACTCATTCCTGTGTTCGAATAATAGCTGGAATTGCTAAATGATCATGTGGAAGAGCTGACAGAAAAGCTGAAATCTTTGAAAGAAACAAACTCGAAGCTACGGGTCTCAAATAATATTCTTCAGGTTTGAACTCTGCACTGTGTCACTGACAATGATGTAGAGCGCATGTGACAGAACTAACGGTTTAGATTTTTTTTTTTCAGAAACTTAAGGAGGATTCTTCAAGCATCTTAAAATCCAAGTTTGAGAAAAAGAAACGGTATTCTCTTTCTTTATTTTTAAGTTTGGGAAAATAAATCGAAGAATGGAATTATGTTTATCCGGTTGTGCATTGTATATCTGCCACTCTTCAATTTCCATGATGTGGCTGTTTAAAGTACTGCTCCTTATGATTTTGTCACTTGTGACTGGATTGTAGCTTAGCAAGGAAGGAATGGATTATGTGGAAGATCAGTCCTGAAAGGCAGAACTTGGCATGGCTCCAAGATAACAAAGATAATTTGATTGTAATATCTTATTCTTCCATTAATTTATAATAATAACACATGACTACCACTTTGATGAACATGCATATATGATATGCAGAGAGAGGTAGATGCAGCACAAGGAAAGATCCATCAGGTTTTGCAGCTGAAGGAATCATACTCTCAAGCCCTATTAAACATGACGTCATCAAGGCTTAATTTGGTGCAAGGACCCGCAGTTTCTTCCACTGCCATCAAGGTTGGTTTCATACTGTGTAGTGATTGTGTTGAATTCAAAACCAAGAGTAGCTCAAATTTATTTACGTCTATTTTTTTAACCAGAAGGGGCAAGAGGAAGAAAGGGGCGTTTCTCAAGTTGCTGTGTTAGAAAAGTGTAACCAACATTATGAGGTGTTCAATTGTCTTTCTCTAAGATAATTTCATGATTGTAGATAACATGATTGCAGTGACATGATTTCTGATACTATTGTATGACATGGAGGTAACAGATAGACTTACATTGGATGTACTGATTTCTTGAAGGATGCCTATGAGCGACTAAAGATTGTGCAACGAAATAAAGAGAGAATGCGTAGAAAAATTGATGGCATGATCTCTGTATATAATGACAAATTTTCACAAGGTGTGGTTGACATAAATGACGCTTTAGTTGCCAAAAAAATGAAACAATCAATCCAAGGAGCAGCTCTGTTTAGCAGCTTCTTGCAACATCAACAGGCAAGTTAACATTTATTCTGATGATACATCTCAAATGCTTGGCATGCTTTGAGGGCCTATTGTTATTATGTCATAGTTCCATTTGAATATTCTATACAATGTAATTGGACTATGGTTAATATGATTGCTGGCAAATGACAATGTTGACTTTTGCTGTATGTTAGCAAATTGGTATTATTGCAATCATTAATATTAAGGTCTGGAGAATCTTTTGATGTTGCAGGTTATGCGTGTATGCCTTAAGAGTAATGAGGGGAAATCACAAACCCAGTTCTCTATTGAGAGGATGTATCTTCAAATGTAAGGGGTTGAAATAGTATTTGCTAGTGTTTCCAAGACGCAAACGATAAGAAAAATGTTATTGTTGCATCACCTTATTTCTTTCGTGGATTTGTTTCCTTAGATTTCAGTATGAAGGAGATGGTCCCCTTGCTCTTGTAAACATTCGTAGATCTTTCAACAGGGAAGCGATTGATGTGGTTTGTATTTTCTTCAAATCCTCTTAATAATCATTTGATTTTGCTCCAAGAACTTATGTTTAGATGTATACAGGCATTCCCTTGCATGGATGCGTTTGTAGCGTTTGAATATCTTGTTAGTGACCTTCATAACGTCATCACCATACAGGTTCAACATATGCATCAACTAATGCAGGTAGGTGCATCTATTGGTGCTGTTTTGGGAGAGAGAATAGAGTAGATATTTTATTGTTGACAAGTATGCCAAATTTGACCTATGGGACCAAATAAACATATTATCATGGACATTACTCCTTCCTAAGATGGGGGTTTACGAATCTGCACTAAACAAATAATGCACAGACATATGTGCTCACCCTTCTGGGTGAAAATTAATTGTATTTTCACCACACAAAATAAAGAGAGGTTATGGAACCCAAGAAATAATGTAATATATGCAGGTAAATGTGACATATAGGACCAGTGGGAGCTTTGTAATGTGTGTATAGAGCTAATAAGTGATTTGTGATGCTAAAAACATTTATTTGTGAATGTTGCAATTGTGCATTAACATCATTTCCTGGAGAAAGTGATTGATATTTATATCGATATTGCCATTCAGAGAACAAAGTGGATGTTCGGCTGCCTAATGGATTTGCTTAAAGAGCTCAAATATTGTCAGCGAGCCTTCGGAATGTCTTGCAAATTTCAAATGAAAGATGGTAGTAACATCTCAAAATTTATAGAGACAATGTAGAATAAATGTTGGGGCTCTTGTACATAACTCAATTGTTTTTTTACTTTGGTTTCATTGTCTGTGCAGATAAGCTTGTATTAACTCAAGCAATGTTAAGATGTGCAGCTGAATTGAAAATAAGTCTGGTTTTTGATATGACTTTCATAAGGGGGTAAGCTTCTTCTACTCAATTGTTCATATGTTTGCATTATGATGCTCCTCGAAATGAACATTTTATGATGTATTTACAGAGGAAAGTATCCCTTTGATATGCGACCTGCAGAAGTATATATCCACAGTTATGGATCCGCAAATAATTCAATTACCAGGAGAGATGTGAATGTAGAGGTAGCAAAACTGGAGCCTGGTTTTGGAAGGTTTTTCAGGATTTGTAGCTCCATTGAGAAGCTCATGAGGAGACAGAAAGAAGTTTCTTGAATGCAATCCTTACCTTTAATCTTCAGGAAGCTTATTTCACATATTGGGAGGAAAAGAAAATAATAAAATGATATACAAGGGACGGTTTCCAGTATATGCAAAGATTTGGGCACGTGGAAGTTGGAAGGATAACTTCTCTGTTGTAAACTTTTAATGTACTTTCTTTGTTGTAGAATGCAAGTGTATCACTTATTTCTTCGTACACTCTACCATAAAATCTTAAATCTTAAAATAACATGAACTTTCCTCACTGGAGCAATATTTCTTCAGTGTATTTGGTCTCAATACGTCTTTACCCTCTGGGGTTGTAAAATCATGCCAATGGTTTTGTTTATCTATTTTTGGCATATATATATACATATATGTATATATATATGTATATATATATATATGTATATATATATATATATGTATATATATACATATATGTATATATGTATATATGCCAGAATAGTATTAAAACCCACAGACGAATCTGTGGATACCCTAAATCTAGCAATGAACAGGAACAATGTTCTTATCCCCATTGTTTTTTTTATCTTACCTTTTGGTGAAGCAAGTTGTCTTTAGAATTTCCCATCTTTGGTAATAATTGATAATGTCTATAATTTTTAAATTTCCCATCTTTTTAGATTTCCTATCTTTTGTGTGTCGATGGATAATGCATATGCATTAGAGTTCTCCACAAAAGGATTACCATTTAGTATTGCTTTAAATACAAGTTGGTTGCTCATGGGTAATACATATGCTAGTTGACTAACGTTTGGGGTGTGAGTAACTTTGGGGCAATGTAAGGACCCATTGGTTTGATGGGTTTTACACATCTCATGGCTTTACATGTCCTTGTTTGATTCATAATCCATAGTTTTCAATCACAAACAAAAACTTTGGCAATTGGTAAGTAGTATCACAATTTGGTATATTTGGAAGGCTTTGTCCGTGTTTGAAGGTATTTCAAAATGTGACTGAAAGACTTGCCCAAATAATTTTTGGGATTTGGATAGAGATTGTTTATATACTATAAAAAGTAATATGCAACAAGGGGAGCTCAAGCGATTGGGGTTTCATGCCATCCGGGACAGAGGCCTATTTTATAGACTGATTTTTGATAAGGTGGATTGGTTATACTCTACACCAAAGTATTTATTTAAGCTCGCAGTTAGACTTTAGAAAAAAAGAGGCTCGTTATTGAAAGGTACTTCTTGTATGTATGTATAACCTTAGGGCGTTTTCTTAATACTCATGTAGTATCATTTTTTGGAAAAAGGAGGAGCAAAATTTTTGGCATGAAATATTCCAAACAGTTAATTTCTTTTTACCATAAAACATAAGCTCCATTGGTATTATTAATAAAAGGCCCAGAGGCAGTATACAAATAGTACATAATATTGTTTCATCTCCACAAATATATATTATAAAAAACAAGACCAAACTGTTAATTTTGTGCCCACTAAAGTTCTTTATTGCAAATATTGTTTGTCATTTGTATAACCATTAATGAAAATAACTCAACAACCTATAGAAATGAAATGCAATAACCAAACAAAGGCATTTTAATTGTGTGTGCTTGTTTGCAGCATATTCTGTGTAAATGGTCTTTATGAATGATTGTGCTTGTAGAAAAGTGTGGAAGGAAGAGAAATAGAACAAACAAAGCATAAATTGAGGCACACCTATGGGGAGGGATGATATATGACAATGATACAATCAAAAGTTGAAAATAAGCAATACAACACAAGCCTATTGGAACAGACTTGATGATCTTGACATTTTTGCTATTGAGTTTGTCATTGTTATCAAGTGTCTATGATGATCAACGTAATCAACTTATTGTGCATATAATCATGACATGAGGATCTTCGGGATTTTGGGAAGATGCACGTGGGGTTGCGTATGCTGACAATGTATGCGATAATTGAGATTTTCGGAAGATGCTGAGGGTTGAGAATGCTCATATGACAATGCGTGGAGGGTTGCATCCCGAGGGGAGAGAAGGGAGGAAGGTTTCGGCTAACGATTGGCTAGTCTACGGGGTCGACAAGACATGCATATGGGCGGATGGGCGGTCGGATGGGCCGGATATCCTATTATCCATATCCACACACAAACTAAAACACGAAGACCTAGAGAGAGAAAGAAAGAAAGAAATATTAAGGCCAAATTTGGCCCATGAGAGAGAGAGATTTACCTAAGAAGAAGAAGAAGAAGAAGAAGAGAGAGAGAGAGAGAGAGAGAGAGAGAGAGTTGAGTATATCTTGAGTGTTTGTGTGTGTGAGAATTTAAATAAATTAGAAATTCAAAATAAATTAGAAATTTAAAAATAAATTAGAAATTTATAAAAGAAGAAGAAGAGAGAGAGAGAGATATCTTGAGTGTTTGTGTGTGCGTGAGAATTTAAATAAATTAGAAATTTAAAAATAAATTAGAAATTTAAAAATAAATTAGAAATTTAAAAATAAATTAGAAATTTAAAAATAAATTAGAAATTTAAAAATAAATTAGAAATTTAAAAATAAATTAGAAATTTAAAAATAAATTAGAAATTTAAAAATAAATTAGAAATTTAAAAATAAATTAAAAAATTTTATGAGCTTAAGTCTCGGGTCGGCCGATTTTCTTCTTCTCTCTTCCTTCCCCCATTCCCTCTCTCGACGAAACGCGAAACGCCGCCGTTTCGCCGCTTCTCGCACAGGAAACAAACTGACAGAGGTTCGAAACGCAGACGAATGAAAGAGACTGACCCCACGCGCACATACGGATCAAAGGCGGACTTACAGAGAGAAAGACAGAGTTGTGATCAGGTCGTCAACCTATCCATGGATAAAGACAGAGATAGATAGATAGATAGATAGATAAAGATCAAAGGGAATCAAAGATAGGAAGAAAGAATTGATCGATCGTCAAACGTTTCGAGGAATCAGCTTGTGTGTGTGTGTGTGTGTGAGAGAGAGAGAGAGAGAGAGAGAAAGGAAGGTCTATCAATTCATTTTCAACTTATATTCATGGATATTGTTGGCATCATCATCTCCATATTTCCTTGTTTGTCCATGGCCTTTCTTCCATCATTTGATCGCATCATCTGCACATATTCCTGAAACAACAAAATCTATCCACACCTGCCGAATCTTTCTAAGGTAAGGATTTATTCAACCAAAAATCCCATTCTTTTCTATCTTCTTCACACATCATGGCTATGTCGAACCATGTTGATAGAAATGACTACAATCATCTGCTTCAACGAACACAGTCTTTAGCTCAACAGAAGGCAACGTTAGCTTCTATTGAGAAAGAAGCAGCATTGAAGAGGCTTAAAGAAGCAGAATCTCGGTTGAGAGAAGCTATTCAAGATCTACATGCAAATCGTTCCAATAAGGAAGATTGGTATAGGTCTCTCTTCAGTAGTACTCATCCTCTCTGTCAACATTCTGATTCTTGTATTGCAAACTGTATAAGTAGCCTTTGCCAGAGCTTCCTCTTGGCTTATGGTGTTCGTGTCGGAGTTGGTGTTCTTCTTCGTGCTTTCAAGCTAGCTAAGAACAAATCTTATCTCTCCATTCTTGACCTCAAGGTGACTCTTTTATATTTTTTCCTTAGTTTTGTACCTTTTCATTATGGGCTGGGATATTTCATTTTCATGTTTGGAATTTAGTAGGCAAACTAATTCTGATCAGTATTATGTGAATCATTTCTTCATGAATTTGCCAAGTTCCCTTCTCATGCATGAAAATTGAAATAATGGAGTTGATCAGAAAATGCCAACCATATGGGAATTCAGAAGACTAACTATGGTTATGATAAGATACCAATAATTTATGGAAATTTGGAAGTCAAAGCCCCTATCTCTTCTTTCTATTGTGGTCAATCACTGATGAATCGAATCGGGGATCAAGCTCTGCTCAGCTTTCTTCCTTTGGTCCACACCGAGAAGAAATTAAACGTCGACTCCCACCCAGGATATAAGGGGCATTTCGGGGATGATTGGTTTCTTGTGGGCGAGGAGGGATTCGAACCCCCGACACCGTGGTTCGTAGCCACGTGCTCTAATCCCCTGAGCTACAGGCCCCGCCTCCACTGGATCCGTTTCGGGGACCACTTCTCTGAAATAGACTGGAATAGAACCAACCTTTTCTAAACTATTCCTTGTTGATCAAATTTCATTTTCATCTAGGAAATAATAAGAGATTTTGAAAAAATACCAACTCTTTTATCGGAAATTTGAAGAAAAACCACGTATTTTGTCCACAGAGAAATCTAATCTTAATTTTTATTGACTTTCTTTATGACTGTCTATGACTTGTCAATCCACCACACTATCAGTGTTGATGAATTCCTTTTTGATCAAGCATCCTTTTTGTTTATGAAATCATAGCAAATTATGGAAATCTGAGGAAAAATGATTCTCATTCATAAATAATTTTGATTGTCCCGTACAATCTGAGAATTGGCTGTTTAGGAATAAGGGCATTTTTTCTTAGCTTCGATTCTTATTCTTAGCGCACATGTATTTTCTCTTCATTTTAGCATTGTCTGAAGCCTAGGTGATATTAATTGCCTACTGTATGCAAACGGATTGGTTGTTTTCATTTTTCAGCTTCTGTTATCAGAAAGAAACCTGATAGTGAGGGAGGAGGCTTGCCGTATTGGTCTGCTGTTTGGTGGTTTTAGTGGATGTTATCATGGAATGCATTGCATTTTACGGAGGCTGAGGAGCAAAGAAACAACATTAAATACGTATGTATTGCATTACTCATCATGTGTTTGATCCACTCCATCGGGTCAAACTCCATATTTTCAGTTGCAGAAGCACTAACTCATACTAGTTTTGTGTTCAAAGATTTATTGCTGGTGGCTTTGCTGGCTTATCTATACTGTCTTTGGATGATGCAAGCAGAAGAAGAAGCCTTGCATTATATCTTCTCTTCCGACTTCTACAAGTATGCTATGTATGATTTGACTTTGCCAGATTTTTTTTACATCAATATAATTTCTTAATTACTTCAGATCCTTCTTCATTAAGCAGTGTTGTTATAACTCTATGAAAGTGGAAGGAAAGCACCCCTTTCTGAGAAAGCAGTTGCGCCATGGTGATATGTTGTTCTTTTCGTTGGCATGTGCTCAGGTGACAAACTATCGCTCTTTTACTAATCATATGACTAATCTATGACTAAAACATGTGCTCTTCATATAGCAGGTTATGTATGCATATGTTATGTGCCCAGAGTCATTACCAGAACCATACCTTGACTTCATTGTCAAGCTAGGGCCAATTGCAAAGCCTGTACTGAAGGCAGTTCGCCAAAGCTGCAATAGAGAGCCGATTGATATCATGGCTTTGTCAGAGGTTGTTTTGAGCAAAAATGGCCAAAAAAATATTGAATTAGATCAGAATTGTACACTTATACCCTGCTCATCAATCCACCCGGATACACCGTCTTGTATCATTCAAATTAACCAAGCCATGGTTTCTACATTCAAGAAGATTTTACCACTCTACATATCACTCAAATTTGTACCTTTTGTTATCCTAAATCTTCAAAAGGTACAAGATCAACAAGTTTTGTTTTGTTTTTAGTAATAATAATGCTGTGCTTTCCTTCCAGCGCCCATCGTTGTAAATAGTAAAGTTTCTAAGAGGGACAATGGAAAAGCGTGCAAAAGTTCTTCACCTGATGTATTATGCTTCCCATAGAGAATTATCCACATGGCCTGTTGCCTATTTATTATAACTGTACAGAGTTGAAGAAACGGATTACTTTTAGATTGTATCGATTTATGTGTCAATTGGTCAACTAATGTTATGTTATATTTCCTAATGAGATCCATGTTCAATATTACAGTTCATGGAATCTCCCATGGGCACAATCTGGAGTTCTTTCAGCAGAGCCCTTCAATCATCATGTTTCCTTTCTGCGTTTGTTGGGATCTATCAAGTATGGGATATTCAATGAAATATTGAAATATGCACATTTGTGAACCCTCTGTAACATTGAAATCTGTGCTTGAACAGAGCTACATTTGTTTGCAAAGGAAACTTGTTACAAGAGACCATAAACTGGTATACTGGTTCGGAGGTGCCATAGCTTCATTGTCGATTCTCTTGGAAAGGAAAACTCAGAGAGCAGAACTGGCATTATATGTACTCTCAAATGCAGCTAATTCGTTGTGGTACATATTGGTAAAAAGACATCTAATACCTGAAATTCCATATGCAGAGGTAAAAAAACCACGTCATTTCCTTATGGCTGAGATTATGTACTCCTGTTCTCATCTTATGATATGATTCATGATACGTATATCATTTTGTATATCTCTATGCAGGTATTCCTTTTCTGCCTATGCATAGGTGGTATCATGTTCTTCTATGAGCATGAACCTCAAACTATGCCTCCAATTTTCCAGAGGTTGATTCATCGCTTTTTGAATCCAAATATTATATCAGGACAATTTCCACATAAGGATGTGTTAAAGCATGTGGATCAATTATCACCAGATAGGCATGATCTTCAGCTGCCAGCTAATCCACCTCAGGCCCTAAAGAACCATGTGGAAGAAAATCCAGGAATTTTAGAAAGGTTGAAAATTGAAGGTTTTCATGGGTTGTAACTCCATTCCATGGTTGGGTGGGTTTTATGTTCCTTAATTGGTCCATTTCATTTTCAGTTTACCATAAAATATAGAACCTTCAGTGTCTTGTATACCTTTTGTGTCTTGCCAGGAAACACAATATGCCCGATGTTTTTTCCCCAAAAGAAACAAAAATGGAAAGTGTGAGATGGATTGTTTCGCCATCAAAGCTTACTCTTCATTTTTTAAAAGCTTTGCATTCTTTTGTTATCCAGTTATACATTACATTTTATGTGTGAAAAAATTCTGTATACGGCAAAGTTATTGAGCACTTTGTAAATACACTTATCATAAGTTTTCAGTGAATGGTTTTCTCTGTAACATTTAGTTCCATTTGTTTGCAGAAGAGTTGCTATTTACTGTTTTCATTCCAATTCTATAAAATCTTGATTCATTATCATTTTCAACCTTCATTGATTGTTGTATCATCAATAATCCATCTTTTTTATAACAACGAACCATTCTGCTGGTAGTTTGAAGTGTAGGATTCAGTGATGTTCTCTGCTTGAGGTGGTGTACTAAGCTAGTACACTTCCACTCTGAATAATTGTCATTAGTCAAAAAGTAAGGCACTTGGCTATACTGCAATGCAACTTGTCTGATCAACATTGGTTGACCATTGATACTCTTTGTTTGAAAAAGCTGGGCGTTGTTTACACAATGTGCAATTATTTTGTCGTTTGCTTTTCATTTGATCTAAGAGAATACTTAAGATCTAGTGGTAATAATAAGTTATTAAGTTATTATCATTGTCATCTCTTGCTTTTTTATGATATGGCGTAGAAGTTAGTGCTTTTTCACATATATCAAGATGCTGATTTCTAACAAGATGAGGAATAAACTAACATATGTATAGTTTGTCACAAATGCCTTTATGCATGCTTTTGAGAATAAAAGACCTTATGCTTCTCAAAGTCAAAGTAGCCCTGAGATAAGTTAGAGAAGATTTCGCACATAAAATTCTGTGATGTCTTACAAAAAGTTACATAAACTTGGTCTACACCATATTGCTTGTTTCGAAGTGTCTAATGCCTTTTAGGTCTTGTCTTTTGAAATGGGCAACTTGGGTTGGTTAGAAACTTGAATTAATTTTTGTTCATTACATTACTAGTACTTTAACCTTTACATTGATTCTTCGGGAATCCAGCTAGCTTGTATTCATTTTTGAGATCCATATAGTTAAAATCACTTCCCATTTTGGAAGACAATAAAATGAATCTAAGTTTGGTTATTCTCCATAGAATGATAGATGCCTCAGTGAACATCTTTTTCATCTCTTTCTCTACTACATTGAATATTAACTAAATATAAGTGGTGTTTAAAGTATGGTCTCCTTACCTATGAGTGGCCTTGGGAATGCATGTATAGGTTTTTTTTCAAATATCTCAAATAGCATGTTATGCTTCTAGGGGTACGTCAACAATTTCCTTACTTGATAACATAGCTCAAGCACTCCTTTTGCATAGTGTAATGATGTTTTCTATCTAGTAGCAACTTCCACCGCTTGAAAATTGGGTTTTGTGTATGTTGGCAAATACATACTTTTGAAGGGAGTGGATGTGCTAAAACTAGGTTTACTAGATATTCTTACACTTCTACTTTGATTTGGATTAACTAGTGAACATATTCTCAATTCTCTTTATGAATCATGAGTATATGGAACTTTCTTGGATTCCATTAATCACGATCAATATCCCATCGACCCACGTCAAGGTACTTTTCTAACTATGACATCTAGTTTTGTCTTTCGACATTTGAGACAAGCATCTTAATTAGGTAGGATTAGGATTGAGTAAGTGTCACATTTACTCCACGAGAGAGAAGTTTAGAATTATTCAAATTAAATATTAGATGGCCACATCATTTGTGATTCCATATGAGCATTGAACGCTCCAACCTTGTTTAAAGCTTTGGCATCTTGTTTTCACTAACATTTAACTCCTTTGACTATATTTATGTGGGAACAGGACAGTTTCACTTCAAGGGCGTATGCACGCACATAACCCAACATGGGATACGCACATAGCACACACATTCAAATGTTTAGAAATGTGTTGCAAAAGGTTTTCTATGTAGCGATGTGGGGAGTATTACATTCCAGCTTGATGTTGTATGAGGCAAACAATATTCCTGAGGTAATGACAATATATAATAGAAGATTGATATTAGTTAGTCGTTTCTAGCAACCTCGAAAGCAGGTGCGATCTGTCCAAATTTGGAAAACAATGACCACAATAACGTTATGGGCATTATGGAAATATCGATGTAACCGACTTTATGATGCGGTAGACATTCATCTCTCAAATGTGCTATTTGAAATATGGGAGAACTTGTTGGCAGTAGTCCATGACCAATATGATAATATGTAGGGTTCCCTAGATACTATGAACAAGAAAAGGAAAAAGCTTCGTCACTTATGGAAAAAGGTGCCCCTGTTTAGGGATTGGCAACGGTTCGGTTTAGGCTTAGCCGGTTTGGCTTGGATCAGGCCAAACCGGCTAAGCCTAAACCGTTTACAGGATCTCAAACCTGAGCTGAGCCGAGCCGGTTCACAAACCGGTTTAGGCTAAACCGGTTTGTGAACCGGCTTGGTAAACGGCTTGGAAACCGGTTTAGAAACCTCCGTCTCTCTCTCTCTCTCCCTACCTCCCTCTCTCTCTCAGATGATCCCTCCCACTCTCTCTCACGTCTGTGGTCTCGACTCTCTCTCCCTCTCCCTCTCTCTCCCCTCTATGTAAATCCTCTCTCTCTCCCCTCTATGTAGTTCCTCTCTCTCTCTCTCTCTCTCTCTCACGTCTATGGTCTCGACTCTCCCTCCCTCTCTCTCTCTCTCCCCTCTATGTAGTTCCTCTCTCTCTCTCTCTCTCTCTCTCTCTCTCCCCTCTGTGTAGTCTCTCTGTCTCTCCCCTCTATGTAGTTCCTCTCTCTCTCTCTCTCTGCAACGTGCGCCAGCAGCAACGGTCGTGCGCCACGCTATCGTCGCTGCCGTCTGCGACATCTGTCGCTGCCTGCTACCGAGCTGCAGTCCCCCCCCATCGTGTGCTGCTGTCGTCTGTTGCCGCGCTGCCGCCTCTGACGTCCGTCGCCGTTTGCTGTCGTTTGCTGCCGTCTGCTGACGTCCGTCGCCGTCTGCTGCCGTCGGCGTGCTGGACGACCTGCTGCAGTTCATCATCATCCGTTGTAGTTGTCGTTGCCGTTGCCGTGCTCTTCTCCACCTTGTTTCTTGAGGTTGCCGAGTGTCGCGTTTCTTCTCTTGGCGGCGCATCCTTGTTCTTTTAGCGTGCTCGTCGTGTGCGAAATGCCAATGTGACTACGACATAACACAAACTCAGCTAAGTCTCGAACCCATTTATTTTATCCTTTTTTTTCTTTTCTTATTGACACTACAATGTCTAAACGAAAGGAACACAAGGATACACAAGACGAGGCTATAAATAAGGAGGACTTTTTGGATATGTTTAACCGTTTAACAAAAATAGAGACGGATATGAAAAAATGGGTGAAAGACGCCGAAACCCACAAGAAAAAAGATAGAGAGGAAAAAGACACCCTCAAGGCCGAAATAGAAAAACTTAAAGAGGAAAACACAAACCTCAAACAACAACTTAATGACATCAAGGTATCCCGAGAGGACGGTGAAATATCCTCCATAGAGGATATAAAAGATGAGATCAAAAAAGTTAAAGAGGAGGTTAAAAATAACATAGAGTTAGCAAAAACGGGTTGGGTAGATGTCGTTAAAAGAAACATTAAAAAAGAAATAAAGGATGAAAATATTGTTAATACCACCCTCGAAGAGGAGAAAATGCGTCAGGCCCGACGCCTAAATGTGCGTGTCACTGGGCTCAAGGAAGGTGCATCCCCGGACGAGGATGCACAAACACTCGGGAAAATGTTAGGGTACACAACGACCCTACCTATCACCAAAGCTTGGAGGGCCGGACGCGACACAACTAGGAAGAGAGCCTTAGTTCTTCAATTTAAAGACTTAGACTCTAGAATCACTTTCTTTAAGAAGAGACCAATTCTTCGAGGATTGGGTGGGGACCCTATCTATCTCGATGAAGACCTCACCAAGATGCAAATTGAGTATCGCAAGAGTTGTATGCCAAAGGTTATGCAAGCTCGCAAAGACGGGCATCGCGCCTTTTATCGAGATGGGCGAGTGATCATAAATGATCGCACTACTAATTGACGGCGTGTGGCCCATGTGACAGAAAACACACTTAGGATGACCTTATGGAATTGTAACGGCGCACTCTGGACACACCCCGCCCGCCTAGAGGGGATATTAAAGGAATCAGATATAGTTTGCCTAGTAGAAACACACCAAAGCCCAAATAGGGGACTCCCACGAGTCGAAGGATTTCGTTGGGAGTCGGCTTTTAGACAAACCTCACGTCGATGCACTACCAGGGGATCTGGAGGTGTCGCAATATTGTTTCGGAGGGAGCTACATAATAGGATAGAAATACTGAGCACATACCCAGAAGCTCGTTTTATGTGGGTGAAAGTCTCCACAAGCAAGGACAAGGCAGTAATTTTCGCCATTTGTTACTTCCCCCCAAAAGGCTCTCGTTATAATCTGGCTGGCGAGGCGAGATTAGTTGATGACGGAGTGCCACATGGGCCTTCCCCATATGAACCTCTATCGGATGACATAATCCGATATTCTTCCCAAGGCGAAGTATTCCTTGTAGGAGACTTTAATGCGAGAACCCAATCCCGACAATGCACAATATTTCAAATGAATAGAAAGAAACCTAGAAATGGTAAATGTCGATCCTTCAGACATAGACACCACACGTAGATCAAAGGATCAAGATGCAGACGCCACGAGCTTTGGCCATCATTTGCTCAAACTCGGTAGTCGGCACCAGATGGTCATATATAATGGTTTAGCCAAGTGGCCAGGTTCGGAAGAGCTCACATGTTTCCCACATGGAGGAGGGGAAAGCACAATCGATTATCTAATAGGACGCCCTGAAGCCACCCACATGATTAACTCCTTCCGAGTGGCCCCATGTCCTATTGGCGCGGACCATAGTTTCTTATACTTCGAGATAAAATGCGATATCTCTAACATCACCAACTCTAGTCAACCACGCCATGACATCACAATACATTTCACACATGAGCTCTCTGACATATATGCTCGACATGTTCAAGCCCATCTGTCCTCCCTTTATCCCTCCCTACCTTTAGAGAGCCTTAATACGAAACTCACACACATCCTTCATTCTGCAGCGGTTAGCAGCTTCCCATACACGAAACACTCCAATCAAGATAAAGTAGGATCTATGCCACAAAATAGATGGTATGATGAGGATTGTAGGTGCTTACATCGACAACTTACAATATCGCAACTCAGTGGTAGTATTACCTCAGTACAAGCTCGTAAAGAAATGCGCAAGATGACACGTCGTAAGAGACGAGCATGGGAGGCATCCCAATATTGGGAACTCTACCACATGCTCATGAGTAACGATTGTGCCACTGCATGGAAGAGATTACGGGAACCAAGACCACAAACACCCATCGAAGATCCCGAAACTTGGCACACTTATACAGAGAGACTTTACCACATCCCAAACCAACCACCCATTCCAATGCCTTCCACACCCCGACCTACTGTGGGGACACTCTTCACGACCTCTAGGGTCACGAAGGTCATAAAGAAATTACAACATAGGAAGTCCATGGACCACACAGGATTGCGAGCAGAACACATCATATACGCGAGAGAGTGCCTAGCTCCCTTACTAACTCTAATCTTCAATCGTGCCCTTGCAGAGGGTTTTCCATCACAATGGACGATGAACACAGTGGCCCCCATACATAAGGGGGGGGACCCCATGGACCCAAATACTTATAGGACCATTATGATAGGTCATACCCTTGCTAAATTATATGGTGCAGTAATGGAGGCAGAGCTTAGCGAGTATATGGAGACCTTAAATCTTCGTGCACCTGAACAGGCCGGCTTTAGACGAGCCTTCTCCACTATTGACCATATCTTCACACTTAGATGCTTAATTGACCAGACTAAGGCTCGCAAGAAGAAATTATATTGTTGTTTTGTGGACTTCCGCAAAGCCTTTGACACGGTCCCTAGAGAGCGGTTGTTTGATAGGCTTAAGAGCTTGAGGATACCAGATGACATGGTTTGGGCCATCTACGCACTATATGAACAAGTGTCCGGGTGTGTTCGATGCCCAGGCGGCATATCCGATAGTTTCACTAGCACTATTGGTGTAAAACAAGGTTGCCCCTTATCTCCGACTCTTTTTGGGATCTACATTGATGAGATCACAGATTTTATTGCTCGTAAGGGAGGCAATGGAGTAGTCCTTGGAGATACGCAGGTGCGTATCTTGCTCTATGCAGATGACATAGTTTTGCTCTCTGAATCCGAACACGACCTACAAAGGCACCTTAATGCCTTAGATGATTTTTGCACACAACGAGGATTGGTAGTGAATCTAGGGAAAACTAAAGTCCTTATCTTCCACACGTCGGCCCAAGTTAGAGCTAAGTGTCACCTAACTATCTCCCATAGCCCAGTTGAGGTGGTTGGATCATATGTCTATCTCGGAGTCACTTTCAGTGCCCGCTCAGGTAAATTTTCGATGACACAAGCAGCGAAGAATAGACTTACAAGAGGACATGCATCCCTCTCACTCCTCGAGAGACAATGCCACCAAGCATACTTCCAAGAGCCACGAACTAAAGGGTGGCTCTTTGACTCATTAGTGACTCCCTCTCTCATGTATGCATCAGTGGTTTGGGCCCCAGGACTACCATCTTTCATGTGGACGCAATTAGAGAGACCATTGGTGATGATGTTATCACGCCAACTCCGAAGCAAATCGTCGGTCCCACATGACATTATTAGGGCTGAGTTCACTCTACCCCCTATGTTAGTAGAAGCACTTTTTCAACTGGTAGTCTTTATACACAGGATACATAACCAACCACTTGATAGAATATCCCACCAAGCCTTTAAGGCTTCTCGAGCATTGTATGAGTCCGGCTATACTAGCTCATGGTATGGCATGATGGTGAGTTGGCTTCTTGCCAACGGTCTAGACATTACTAACCTCCCCCCCCTTAAGTACGACCACACGAATGATAACACTTTACTCTCTCATGAGGACCGTAATAAAGTAATACGCCAAGAAATATGGCAAATTTATACCCGGTATAAATGGATCACCCCACTAGAGCCACTCCCATCTAAAATGTCGTACTATAAGGAACACTTTATGCACTTCTCTGAGTTAGGTTTTATCACGCGCCCAAAATATCTAGATGTATTCTTACCACATGCACTAAGGGTTGCCATTGGTCAACTTAGAATATCATCTCACCAACTTGAGATTGAGAATGGACGTACTAATGGAGTCCCTAGGGAGGAAAGGATATGTAGGTTATGCCACATAGAGATAGAGGATGAGTACCATTTTACATGCAAATGCCCCACCTATGCCGAGATAAGGGCAAAATACCAAGACATACTTGGTTCCTCTCCCACCCTCCCTAAACTATTAGATACACTAGATATAAAGAAATTAGGTAGATACATCTTAGAATTGAAACACCACAGAGAGAACAAATTACAAAACGTTGATACTAATGTTGCTAATGTTTACCAACATATAACAAATGAAGTTTTTCAGGAACAGGGGGAGACAATGAATGTCGACACACCTGCACCACTCGGACTTCTCCTTGATGAAGCAGAAAATCAAAGAAGAACCAAATGCCCTCGGATGCCGGGTTTCAAAGCAACTCGACGAGATGTAGAAGCAATAAAGAAAATAAGGGAACGTGAACTACACCGCCTAGAAGCCATGGCTAGGGCACTCTATGCATCGGGACCATGGGTCACACCCACACCAAAAACTTTTGACCTCCCACTTCTTTTTGAGAGACTTGGGTGGAAATGAGATTAGGCTTGGTGCAAAGTTTTGTACACTACTAGAACTTTCTTAGCTTAAGCTATTTTCTTTTATTTTTAGTTTTGATGATTGGATAAACACTCATTTTTTGTTGTAACCTATTTGTCTCATGGGCCAAATTTGGCCTTAGAAGACGTTAATATATCTTTCTTTCTTTCTCTCTCTCTCTCCCCCCTCTGTGTAGTCTCTCTCTCTCTCTCTCTCCTTATATGTTGTCTCCCTCCCTCTCTCTCTCTCTCCTCGTTTGTGTAGTCTCTCTCTCTCTCTCTCCTTATATGTTGTCTCCCTCTGTCTCTCTCTCCTCGTCTATGTAATTCTCCCTCCCTTACTCTCTCTCTCTTTCCCCTTGTCTGTTGTCTCTCTCCCCCTCTCTAAAGTTTATAAACGGCTTAAACGGTTTATCCGGCTTGAGCCGGTTTGGCGAGGCTCAAGCCAAGCCGAGCCGAGCCGTTAAGCCGCTAAGCCGCTAAGCCGTTTTCAAGCCGGCTAAGCCAAACGGTTTAGGCTTGAGCCGAGCCGTTGCCGATCCCTACCCCTGTTTACAATGTCAACTCAAGAGCCTCAATTGTAATATCAACTTCCATGGACTCTTTCTTGAATATCAACAAATGTAAACATCTACAAAGTTCGATATTTGGTCCTAGGAGTATGAAACAATTCCTACTCATTGGATCTCTTCAAAAAACACAAGGACCTCAGCATTAAATCCATGCTCGATGTATCCCGATAACAATATTGTTGTTGATACCACATCTCTAAAAGGAAGCTTATCAAACATGCTTTGTGCTTCTTCAAGAAGACCACACTTAGCATACATATCAACCATCGTTGTAACTACAAGGGGATCTTTTTCGAATCCTTTTTTTGCAATCTCACATTGTAGCTCCAATCATGTCCCTGATGCTCGCGCACACTTTCAAGGTGCAAATGTATGCAACAAAATTTACATATACCATGTCTTCTTGCATGTGGTTAAAACAACACAATGCCTCATCCACACATCCACAGCTAACGTAACCTACCATTAATGCAGTCCATGACACCACATCGCGAACTAAGAGCTTATCAAATACCTCTTGTGATTCCTCAATCAAATCACCTTTAGCATACATATCAACCAAAGTGCTTCCTATAATTGGGTCATGTCAACTATTGCTTTAAAAATATCAGAAACGCCCTAAAAGCCAAGGATTGCTTTATTAGAAAGATATCAAAACCAAATCAACAATCATAGAATGGGTTGGCAAAAGAAGTTAACAGTTAACCATTTAGAATTAAACGTGTTATGTATGGATGAGATGTATGAAAATACAACTATTGCTTTAAAAATATCAGAAAAGCCCTAAAAGCCGTGGATTGCTTTATTACAAAGATATCAAAACCAAATCAACAATCATAGAATGGGCTGGCAAAAGAAGTTAACAGTTGTCTTTGGCTAAAAAAATTCTACATGATAATGAAAAACATAAAAAATGCACACTTACACAGATAAAAATCCACATCCCCAACAAAACTTTCTCAGTGGAGGACATCTAAGTTCAAATAGACCAATCTTCAACTAAATGGGAAGCCCTGAGGTTGTACCAAGGAGATGTTCTTCTATCACAAAGGGCCCTCTACCAGGTTTTGTGCAAAGGATGTAATCGAGCTCGCCTTCCGACTTTGCTATTGTCATACCATGTGTCTCTGGTGGTTGAAAGGAGGAATCCATTTCCTTGAATGAGACGAGACCCACATCCCCAACAACATAACTGCAAGAACGGCATTTTGGTCTTTTTATTTGTGGAAAATATTACCACAAATTATGTTACAAGTTTCCTCACCAACAAACCCCTTCATCCTTCATTACCTTGAGATTTCTCAGTAAACCTCACTATTTATGGTTAAAAAATTGTTTCAAATCATTTATATATATATATAATTTACTACCTTGAGATATCTTGGTTGGTTGCTGGAGGAAAGTAGTACAGCAAACGGTTCAAAAGCTCCATCGCAGTTTTCTTATTTGGAGCGAATATTACTGCATTCGGTCCCGCGTCAAACGTGTATGCTGCCTACTGACAAATAAAGATTTATTTTTTTACAGTGAAATAAAACAAACCAATAAATACATAAGACAACAGATTATTGACCTTGGTTATCTATCAATTAAATCATATTCTCTTTTAGAGTCGAATCAGCCACAACAATAATGAAAAATGAAGGAATTACATCCACCTGACGCACATACAAATGTGTATGCATTGAGACAAACAGAAAGAAAGAAAGGCAAATGTGTGTGTGTGTGTGTGTGAAGAAAAAGTACAAGTGTCAGTGAAATCCTTTGTATATCACTATGGAAGAAAGACCTGTGGAGTCCCTTCAGCTTTGTTCCAACGTTCAACAGCACCTATAATCCTGCGAAGTTGATTACATATCACTTTAGTTAATGTACGCCTCTTTAGAAATCCAAAAAAGCTTCCTAAAAGATTGTTTCACGCCATAAGACAATCCGTTTTCGAGAAAAGATAGTGAGATAGATCATTTTGGAAAGAAGAGTACAGAATCTCTGTTTATATATATAAGCTAAAACTGAATATCAATTGGTGGTGACAGCCCACATCAAACACTCTGGTTCTCGCCATGGTGGATTACAACATAGCATCAATGTCATTAAATTGAGAGAACCCAAGTTTGATCGTCAACATTTGTTCGGCCCTGTGCATATCTACTGTTGACATTAATAATATATCTATACCTCTCCAAGAACTTAGATGTGTATAAACCAGATTTGAACAGGTAGTGAGATAGAACATATTCTAGGCACGTTTTGTCTAAAAGATATATTGAGATCCACATAATGCAACGATGATTGTCAGCTTACATATAAAAAATATGCAAATAACAAAATGTTCTTATGGTTTTTACTTCTTAGAAGTATCATTCAGATAGAATATAGGTGGAGATGTGTCCAAGCATGTTGCATGAAACTGGTTGCTGTCTGCACAGGTCAAGCGAGCAAAACTTGCAAAGTCTCGATCTTTTATTGCTTGTTTCATCTCTATCATGACTTGTGGAACAACTTCCTGCAAGAAAAAAACAATAGCTTTTAACATCTAATAGTTCAAACACATGAAACTTTGCTTTATTAGAGAAATTATGGTGGTATTATGAAGAGAGTAAAACCACCTTTGCCCTATGATGAAGAAGTTTACAAGTGCGGACACTCTCCTGCATGCCAGATGTGCTACTTGTTTCCTTCTGACGTGAACTTACCTGCAGTCCCAACCAAATCAAATCACAAGACAAAAGACATATTTAAAAAACTAAATAGTACAGTGCATAACAAAATTTAGGTTATGGCAAGCTCATAGCATTGTAATCCATCCCTGCATATGTGATTCCTGATATTATGAGGTACTTGTAAACAATAACAGAGACATTAAAATTCTAAATAGTTATTTTTGTCTTTTCTAAAGAATATTCCATCACTAGTAACTGCATCTGCTACCGTAAAACATGTGCATCAACTGTGGCATGCTGTATTATAAACTGGAAGATGCATATATAATGTTTTAACGCTAGTAGCAGCATATGCTAGACTGAAACATGTGCATATACTACTGCATGCTGTATTATTAATGTGAAAGATGCATAAATTATGTATCTTGATTCTGCCATCATAAACAGACTGAGAAGCAGTTAGTCTTAAGTTCATCTCTTCTGGAAATGGATGAGTATTATTCAAAAGAGTCGATGATAACATACAATTAGAAATACCAAAAACCTCCAAAATAAGTCACTATTGCCAAGGGACTGAATCGAACTTCCACGCATAAGACAAATGATCACCAGAGAACCTATGGGAAAGCTAATTACAAAGGCTGTATGCTGCTTGCAGCATATCAATACAAGGAAATCCATATACCACTGCAATAATGACGATAAGATCTCGCCAATGATCTTCATCAGCAAGCTGGATTGCAACACTGTCCTTGCCATCATCATCCTGAAATATTTCAACCGAACTATCAGTAGTAATTCTCAGCCTTCAATTTCAGGCAAATATATGTTATTCGGTGTGAATAATACCTTTCCCATTTCCCATTCCACAAATCCACCATAAAGACTACGGCAAGCACTTCCAGACCCAACCCTGTAACAATCAGATTGAGAAAGTCAGCTCAAGGGGATAAGAGCTCATTCATTATTGAACTTCATATAATGAGCACCCTAGGCATTCATGTTCTAATTTTGAGCATTAGTGTTATCTAATATCTAAAAAATTTAAATATAAGATTTCTAATAATGAGAACAGAGACTTACACATCATAGAAAAGATGATTCATAGCCTTCAAGCAATCAAAGGTTAAGATAACATAGAGAAAGTATTCTACAGATTTTGACACACTAACACTTACGTAGAATACACCATAACCGTCTCCAATTCAGGATTTTCCTATGGCAGAAGGTAAAACAACATATGATCGAAGATTACTCAATCTGTCCTTCATCTAAAACACGCAATCTTACATATAACCACTGTATTTGTGATTCCTGCCCAGCTCATTCATCAAGATTGGGTAGTTCTTTAAAGTTCAAACTCTCCCAGATTTTGTTCAAGAATATCTTTGACATATTGATGATGATGTCTCTCATCTGGTATAGCTGATAGAGCTTAGATAAAAGGCTCCTTTTGATCAAATTATAAGATTAATCTTGTCATTTAAAGGCCCTTGCAACTTATTACAATGTACTATTACCACACCCAACAATTTCATATAGGAATTCCAATTTCTACACAAACAGTCAAAAGAAGAAAATATCCTAAACCAAACGCTATGCAGACAACACGTGGATGTGTAATTTATACAGGTCTTAAACCTCAAAAAAATGTATATCTTCACCTGCGAATATTTTACACAAATTATATTGAACCTTTTAGTTTTATACAGAATAGCATGCAAAATGTTTAGTTACAATTGACTGATGAGATTGAATCAGCACTCGTAAAGTTTCTTGAGTAAGTTAATTATCAGTTATGAGTTTTACAGGAAAAGCATAGCAGTGTGGAAAAGTTTCTTCATCAAAATGATTGCATATCAATGGAGATCTATTTATTTTCTAACTAGATGTATCATGAGAAGCAATTTTGTTTTTGAAATATACTCCTGTTACCATATCCATTTAAAGTGGGAATGTATTATGAGAATAGATGCTCAAACCTTGCAATTGAAGAAAGCTCCCCCTTATAACTCTCTTGCACCCCCATCAACTGAGCGAGGGTATAAACTGCAATCATAAACAAAAGGGAGACAATGATAAATTGCTACATTATTGTACCAATTTCTAGCTAGATCTAGATTCAAGATAAAGGATTTATTGATAAAAGTAAGCAAAATATGGAATCAAATGGCTGCAATATGGATTGCATCAAGACGTAGCACCACTTCAAACAATAAATAGAACAAGTAAAAGATAGAATTTGATCACTGAAACGGTAAAAAAGCAACAACAATTACACTTTAATGACACGCATCGCTAAGTTGTAACTTCTTCAAGTATTCTAATATATAACAAATTAGAGATATTTTCCCTATTCTCTTGCAATCTACATATCTAGTCCATCTCAATCACAAATTGTTGATCGTCCTTATATTCCAATTTTTTTTTAATGGCATACCTATCTAACCATGAAATGTAGATAAGAGTCAATAACCCTAACCACAATACATGCCTTCGTGTAATGAACACAGAGCATGCTGTGATCGGAAGCCATGCCTAGTAGCGCTGTGGATTTCTTATACACGTTTTGCAGGTTTCACCTTACAATATGATTTGGCACTATCACAAAACCACTCATAAATTTCAATTAGGCTCTCTCATCTAACAACATCATTATCTCAAAAGTTGCATTCAGTTTATTAAAAGATATAACACTATATAAATATCTAAGTAGAGTCTACTGGCCTATGAGAGAATCTCCAATGAAATGTAACCAAGGAATTACATTCTCTTTTTATCCAGATTCAAAAAATATCCATTGCGATAAAAATCAATTTCAAGAAAATTTGATTAATACGGCATGCAAACCCTGTAGCCTATGAGAGAATCTCCAATGAAATGTAACAAAGGAATTAACATTCTCTATTTATCCAGATTCAAAAAATATCCATTGCGATAAAAATCAATTTCAAGATAATTTAATTACCAAGGCACGCAAACCCTGCGGCAGAAGATGCTAACCCTGCAGCTGTTGGAAAATTGTTCTTTGATGCAATATGCAATCGAAGGCTCTCCCAATCTTTCTTTTTTATAACAATCCCAGTCTTGGCATTGACAACATCACATGCTCGAGATCTGATTTCTCGTAGGCAATTTTGGTACCGTTCACCTTCTATAGACACTTTCTGTGATAATAAATATCTAGGTTAATGTTATATTTTGACGAGAAGCTACAAAAAATTTACTCCCAATCAAAATCCGGCCATGTACTAAGATTTTATCACTTTCCTAAGATTCATAAACAATCTAGATCTTAATGATCAATGTGCATGTACCTCACCCAGATCCACATGTCCATTAGTGCTACATATAGATAAGCTACAAGTTTATGAGAAGAATAAAAAATAAAATAATAATATGTACCTAGGATTCCTGCCCTTCTAGACCTATAGTAATCCATGTCCAAAGTATAATCATGTGCAATGTCAGCTAGAATTAAATCAGTTCATAGTGTGAAGTACAAGCATGTCTCAAAGATTCCTGCCCCATCTAGATTCAAGGTAATCAATAGGCAAAAAATAAATCATATACAGAAATTTCTCGATCTGAAGAAGTTCATGTGCAAAATATGAACATGTTATAAGATTCATGCTCCATCTATGTGCAGAGTATCACATAAAGCAGTGTAGATCGAAAGCAATGTGTTTCTAAGGTATAATCCACATCTAAATCTAAAGATATCCATGCGCAAAATATAATTACAGGCATTGTCTCATCTAGATCCCAGTGACGACATCTCCATGATGAGCTAACTTGTATAATGTACGATTGAGAGTAATCATGTGAAAATCACAAATTTGCACGTTAAACATACAGATATCAATGACAATAGCATCATTACGAGCTAATCATCCATGATCATGTACTCATGTGCAGAGCTTAACAATATACATGACTCATATAGATTCTAGACCCAGGATCTTTGCTAACCTAAAATAGGTTGAGACGTAAACCCTAAACTAGTTATATGCCGCCCTCTTCATATGAAGATATTCAAAAAGTCGGATCTTTTTATGTCCTCCATTGCATTCTTACTTTTCCATTGAGCCAGAGGCAATCTGATGTGAAGGAAGGGCTAACAGAAACAGTGGTGGTAGCAGAGAGATCTTCAGGATCAAGGGTGACACTGATACTAGAATTGATGGGAAGTATGAGCTTCTCATGGCGTTTCCCCCAATACTTGACCACAGCAATGTTGGTAGGAGCTCTTGCAGTTACCATATACACCCAATCTTCATTGGAGCTAGCTTCATCTCCCATGTCTTCTTCTTCCTCTGTTTCTCTGCTTCTGATTATCTTGCTCCCCTGTTTTTTCTTCTTCTTCTTCTTCTTCTTCTTCTTCTTCTGATTTCAGAGAAAGAACGACTTCATTTAAATTTTGTTTTAAAATTTGACCCTTGTTTCATTTGGAATGAGAAACTACCGATAGACTCAGGATTAGTAGGTTTTCATTCTTTGCTTCGAAGCAAGTTTGTTTACCTGCAGAGAGACTATAGAACATTCTAAAACTGAAAGACATCTGCATTTTTTACTCTTTCATCCACTGCAATTAGCAAGAACTGGATTGGACTATTAGGAACAAAAAATCAACTTAAAGCATGATTAACATTTACCACAAACTAAATCAGAACCCATAAGAAACTTAATGTATGATTAACATTTAACACAAACTAAATCAGAACCCGTTTGTAGCGTTTCCAGAACGTCATCAGAAATCACTCTCCACACCCTTAAATGTTTACAAAAAAAAAAAAGACCAAGATTCTTTTTTTTTTTGTAAAAATAAAATAAAATTTTAATTTTGTTTTTAAAATCTTTTCATTTTCATGCATTATTCTCACATTTTGGAAAAATTTTAATATTTAAATTTTGAATTTTGACCTAAACTAAAAACGAAAACTGAACCACGAAATCGCAGTTTTACTGGTTTAATGGCTTAACGGTTTCAAAAAAGATTTTAATAGTTCGGTTTAACGGTTTCGTGGTTTCATTCAAGTTTCAAAATTTTAAAACGGTTTGGTTTTCACCCTCTCAAACCGAACCGAACCGTTGTCGATTGTTAAGTGGATCTCTCTAATGTGCCCAATAAACACATCCGTAAAGAACCCAAGTGTGATTCAATGATTTTCCTGGCTCATGAGTCGTGAGCCTCTACTCGTTCTCTAAAACAAAGCCCCCGAGTCTCATTCGATTTTCATCATGGTTTGTGGTGTACAAGCATCATCGCAAAGATTGCCTTCTGGTTTAGGGTTTAGGGTTTAGCTTAGGTCAAAATTCAACTCAATCCCATCCAATTTTGGGTTTTGACCATAAGCTAAGAATATACAATCTTCTGGTTTAGGGTGCTCTTTGACCGAGAGATGGATTGAGGTGAAGAAATAAGAACGAACGAGTGTGAGATTAACAACAATCATAGATTGGATAGTTTCGTAGAAAAAGGAAGAAGATAATAATACATGAACAAATAAAACAGTTATATTAGTAATGGAGTTGTTTGGGTATTATTGAATCATGACCATAGGATTCTTGAAATTTCCAAGGTGAAAAAAACATTGAGTGCATCAGATCAACCATATGATCAATTTAAGAAACAAATGCTATTAGATGTACACATCGAGTTAGATTATATACATCAGAGTGTATTACCCTTGATCAAGGCGAGCTAGTGAGATCCTCCTTTCAACCTTAACTTGCATCATGCTCCGGTCACTTTTTAGCTATGTCAACATCACTTATCCATTCGAGCATATTCATGATCTCAACATGAAGGGGTGATGAATGTTGATGTTGAAGTGAGCGTTGAGATCTTGAGATATTGACCTTTGTCTTGCCTTGTTGTCAATTGTGCTTCATACAAGCCATATTCAACCATGGATGACCCAAGAGCAATCGATAGACACCAACTTTGCCCAACTAAGAATAGCCCCCAATTGGTGATGTTTAAGCTTGCATAAGTGTCCTTGTGATCACAATAACATTATAATTGTCATCAATTATGACATTTGGGATTGCTCATCATTTGCAGGTAAACATTGGGATTGACGAACAATACCATTGACAATCAATAAAGTGTGGAATGTCACCTTATCCTCGATTGACCCATATAGTTGTCACGTAGATGGTGCAATAGAAATGTTGACCAATGTTGCATATTGTGGAGAGGTTCAGATAGCACAAGGGAGACCTATCATTTAGCCAAAGTCATCTAGGTTGTGTCTAGGGTGGTAGTGGCATCAAAAAGTTAGATGTAGCTAGCGTGGTTGGGCTCTTAATAGTCAAGTTTGTAGAGACAATGCTGGAGTTATCGTTTAACATCAATGGTGGCTTTCTCCATGCTTTTGGGTATAATCTATTTTGCACTTTTCATTTTGGGAACCTTGACCCAATACTGTTACTAGTCCTCTTTCACCATTTTTTTTGGATGGTGACATGGAGTATGGCAACAATCCTAATGCCAATGGAATTCATGACAAGGTACTTCAATTCATAAGCTAGGGGACGATGGGGATAATACCCCTTTGTGCGACCCTCTTGGTGACAAATAAAAATAAAAGCGTGGCAGGTTCCATTAGTTTGGTTGTAGTCAACAACATGAGGGCAATCAATCAAGGTGTGCCTCCTTGATAGGTGATGGTTGGAATTGAATTTTGTTGAAGTCGTCATTGCCACAAAGAATAATGTGACTACAATTTGGCTATTGTGCCATCCCAACACTACAAATGGTTAAGGTACTAATGCTAATCATGGTAGTTGAACTACCATAGAGGCTTGCGCTCATACACAAGACCACGACCATTTTTTTAAAAGTGGCAATTGTCCTCTCATTTGTAGTCCTCTCACTAGATGTCTTGGTGGTGCTCTTGTCATCGATTATCATTTTGATATTTCCCAACAATATATGTGTCATAGTTTCTTCACTTGGTGCAATCAAAATTTTGGTAGTTCCCTTGTTTGGCATGATCCTCTCTTTCATCTTGGTGATCAAAATCACAAATCATGACCCATCCTCCCACAGTGGTTATTAGCCATGAGGTTGTGACTAAGGAAGTCGTTGTCTTTGTTAGGTGGCACGCAATGTAGTATTCAACCATTAGTTCCATGCAGTATATTGGTAGTTGTCTTCACTTTAGGTTTTATTGGTACCACTTGATGGTCTGCTAGTGTGAGTGGAACAATATACGTCGAATCCATGAGAATCAATCAATGATGGGTGTGGGTAATATTCAAGCATACAATACAATGTATTTCACTACGAATTTGCACTTTTTCAGCAATTGACAATGTGTGGAAAAGCCTAGTCATAGTGAAGACGTGGAACATAGGCACATAATCCATGTCCAAATATATTGTCGATTATGTCCTCAACGATTGAGACAGACAAATCTACCACATTAACCATTGTTATGATGGGACTCCGAAAAGGCCAACGTAAATGTGCTTTTCAACTCTTAACATGGAGTCATCGTAATAGCTTTTGCAATAGTTGTTGAAACTAGATTGCAAATTATGGTAAGCCTTCATTAAGCTCTTAAGCAACACAAAACTAGTGTATCTCCTTGGGGGATGGATATTCGTGGTATGAAAATGTAACGATTTTGAAGACATGTAAAGTATGCAATGAAGGCATGGTAGAGGATGAATGTCACTTGCTCTTCACATGCTCGACATATAGTGCAATTCGTTCAAGATATGTTGATATACTAAGAGGGAGTGATAACTAAAGTGCCATACTTAAAACACCACCTAGAAGGTTGAGCTCATATGTGTGAGCTTTATTAACACATTGAGTGTGCTTCAATGTATGAATACCCCTTCTTAGGAAGGAGACATATATCAAAAACACATGTATACTCTAGTCTCATAGGTCAAAATTGGCCTCTTTATGGTTGATAAAAATTCTAATTCTAATTCTAATATTGTTGTAGGCATAACCATAAATTTCCCCGTGGTTCTTTGTACCATAGTACTCTACACACAATGATAAGAGTGTGAGGGCTAATAGTGAGTAAAGAAGGGAGGATTACTTTTAATACTGGGGATTGTGACAACCTTTAAGGGCTAAGTGTGAACTTGTCTAGGGGTGTAAGGTATGGCTTTAAATATAAGGTCTAAATATCATCATTAGACACTAGTACCGAGTACAACTTGATGCCATAATAGTGGTATGGGACATTGTTCAAGACTCGGATCCATCTCAATCCCTTCACTTGATGGTGGTCACGTGGATCAACACACTTTTTTCCTCTATCTCTTTATTATCTTATTTATTTCCGTATTTTATGCTTAAATTAGTGGAAATATCTAACATATATGCCATTGGAACATGCTCCAAAAAAGCAATGTAATGTTATACTCGTTCATTCTTTAAGTACATGTCGTAGGTAAGACAAGGTACCAATGATGCAAGTGGTCTGATGTGTGGTGTTGTTAAGTATTGCCATATGTAATGCATGGTATTTGTTCTAGAATTTATTCATTTTCCCCAATTTGTTGCCATCTATGGAAAATATTACTAATGTTATGTTTTAATCTTTATGTTTTCTAAAAAGAATAGTGAGATTGGGTTCTCGACGATTTAATTAAACAAGGATTGTGGTGCAATTTTCAACAAAAAAATTGGAGCATGGGGTGCAAGGTTATACTCAAATTGTCTCCATTTGGCAACAACCTAGATGTGGACTTATGACTTCCAAATGATCGATGCTTTGCCATTGAGCCTTCCATGTAAGGGTTATTACTCAAAAGTTCAAATACCATGGGCCAATTTATACCAAAACTCGATGAGTGGTGGAATTGAAAATTGCACATTCAAATTCACAATAAATTTCGATACCTTGGCAATTAGGTGAAGCTCGTGACCGAGGAGACACACGTTTGTTGTTCATGGGTAAGAGGGAGATTTGCTAGTAACAACTTAGGGAATGACAATGGAAAGGGAAACTCAACAACCAATCATGGCTAGGATCATGCCTATGAATGGCATGCACATGAATAACATTGTCATCATGGTCACAGGGAGGGTTTGTATCTAGAACTAACACGACATTGACACGATATTCAAGTTATTGTAACATTTCCTAGTGAATTTGTTTGTTGTGGGTTTCATCGATGTTGGTCTTTGGAAATGGTTATCTATCCCTTATACACAATTAGTATCAGTACATGAAAGACAAGCACTCACACACTTGATGTCACGATACCAATCACACCATATAACCATATTGATAACGCATAACATTGATTAATTCTTAGACTGGATTTATGCAGGAACGTAGTATCTTTGATAATGTTTTTTGGTTTGGGAGTTAACAAGGATTGCAAGGAAGACTAAAGAAGACCTTGCAGTTCTTTTATTAGATTTTGAGAAGGCATATGATAGAGTTAATTGGGACTTCATGGAGGGTTCATTTTTTAGACTAGGCTTTCTGATCCAATGGATTAGGGTTGTAGCTTCTTTGTATTGTGAGGCCTTTAGTTCGGTCTTAGTAGCCGGTGGGCAAACTAGAAAATTTTCTATTTCGCGTTCTATATGTCAAGGCTGTCCATTGGCCCCATTGTTGTTTTTGCTAGTAGTGGAAACATTTTCAATGTATTTAAATTCTTCCCAAGTTTCTCTTAAGGGTTTGCCTTTGCCCTTAATGCAGTGACAACTGCTCGATTCAAAGTTTGCTAATGATACAACAATTTATGTCCAAGGTAATGATGATAATTTAAGAAAATTACAAGTAGCGGTGGAGGAATTCTACTTGGCCTCGGGGGCAAAGATAAATTGGCATAAATCTCTTGGTTTTTGGGTATCGCCAAATTCGTTGCCTACTTGGATCCCTTCGCAAGAATTCAAATGGGTTCTTGATGGAACCACTATTCGTTACTTGGGTTGCCAAGTGGGACTTCACGTTAATGCAGATGTGTTAGTTGCTCCTCTACTTTTAAAGTTTAGAGGAAAATTGTTGCTTTGGGATTTGGTGACTTATCATTTGCAAGCCGTGTACTCGTAGCTAATCAAGTTTTTCTTGCAACTATTTGGTATATTGCTTCTACTACGTTGTTTGCTAGGTCATGTATTTTGCAGGTTCAACGACTTATTCACAATTTTATTTGGGGAGACAAAATAGGTCAGAATAAAAGGCCAAAAGTAGCTTGGGCAATATTGATTGCTCCAAGACAAAATGGTGGGTTGGGGTTGGTGGATCCGGAATCGCAATGTAAGGCCTTGCTCTCTAAATTTGTGTGTAGAGCTATGTTGCCAATGCAAGGTATTTGGAGTCAACTAATGATGCATAGGTTGTCTACTATTTGTCCGACAATAGGCAGAGTTCGGCAACCCTCGTTAAGGTGGGCATTTATTTAGAATTTTCATTTCTTTAAAACATCCTTACCAGAAGATAGATTTTTTAATGGAATTCTCACAAGTTGGGCTGCTGCTAAGAAATTTTTGTCCAAAAAATGCCTTTGACAATGGATGATTTGTTGAGATAGCCTTTGACATGGAATTTTCTCTTCTCTGATGCGAGAGGTTTATTGCTTGGTAGCCGCCCCAGGCTAAATTGGGCTGCTTTGGGTGCATCAGTTGCATGTAATGTTCTTTCATGGGGATGCCATGTTATGAATCGTCTGTTACAATCTTTATCAATGCATTCAGTTTGAGGAGGAGTTGTTATGAGTAATGATATGCAAGTGGCATTGGGACAATTTATGGTTTCATGGTCTCCCTTAAGTAATCAGATACGGTTTGGTTATTTTTCTCCTTTAAAAGTTATTTTAGGAGCTAAAGTAACTAATGCTACAGGTGATGCTCTGTATTTTAATGTTGATGATGAGGGTAGGTTGTGGCATGTATACTCTGCATCAGATGTCTACATGTCCGCCAACACTTTGGCCATTCGAGTAGTCACAAGATCGAGGAAAAAATGGTCTTCAGATCAACCTTTCAAGAATGCTTGTTGTATTGCTCATTGTGGGTTTTTCAAAAAAAACCTCTTCAAAATTTAGATTGGGATCCGGCTGATTATCAATGGAAAAAGCTGAGTTATGGTGGAAATGGTAAACATTTGGAGTTTTTCCAATATTCAGTTAAGCTAAGTAGAAATTTAATGTTGCAATCAAAGTATAAATGTCCTACTGCCATGAAGCATTGGTCTGAGAATAATGTGCAGGAATTACAACTTGCAAAATTTTGGAAATGGTTGTGGAGCATGCAATTGCCGAAAAAAGTCATTTGCTTTCGATGGTTGTTGATTCATTATGCTCTTTCGGTTGGTGATTGGTTGAGACAACATCAACAATATGCTTGTGGATTGCATTGTGGCGCACCTACTGAATCGATTTTGCATGTGTTTTGGTTATGTCCCAAGATCAAGAAATTTTGGAGTAAGTTGTTTTTATTGTTGAGACAACACTACTCTCAATCAATATTCTATTGGGGTGCAATATTGTGGGGTGTCCTTCATGGAGAGGTTATGAGGTATGAAAGTATGCATGCTTCTCATGTTTTCCATTTTTCTTATGGACACCTCTCTCTCACCTCGTTTCCTTCTTCTATTTCACGGTTCAGAATTAAAAATCTGGTCATTTGGCGTACAATTATGTCATTGGCTCTTTGGATAATATGGAAAGCGAGATGTGATTCTTTTTTTAACAATGCCCATATACAACTCAACACTATGCTTATCGAATTTTGGATGTTGTTTGTTCACACACTTCATGGGCAATATGATGATCTGCAGGGTTCAAATGATGTTTTGTGGCAACAAAAACTGGCCTTTAAGAACCGATGGCAAGGACTCCAATTATTTTTAGAGACAATTGCAGGTCCAAAGTGGAATTATGCCATACCTTCATTTATGTTGGATAGTGGATAGTAAGTATTGTTCTACTTGTTCATATATGCCATCATTAGTATCGTCAGATGTACTAGCTTTTGTATCTTACAAAAAGAAGTGAGATGAAATGTCTCCTTCTGTTTTTCCTATGTAGACTTTTCAAGTAATATACTAAGGTGTATCTTCCTTTAAAAATAAAAATAAAAACATTGATTAATTCACAAAGCTCACTATCCCAATTGAAACACTCAGTGTCAATACTCAAGCATTATATGGGAGATTTGATTCAATGAAACATAGACATTGTAACCTTGAAAAAGTCTTAATAATGCGTACAATGCTATGACTGCCAATCTCTCATACGAAGGTAACCTCGAAAGTTGAAGCAAAGCAGACACAACAAGATGTATAATGAAAATGATGCAAGTCTAAATTAATTTTCTCGAGCTTGCTAAAGCTATATGTATGTGACTTTTATTTAGGCAAATAAGGAAGCACAATTCAAAGCAATGTGTACTTATTGATAACCTACCCAATTTAACATTTGTAATGTCAAACCTCCTTCCAGTTATAAGCATTGTAGTTCTAATTAATGATACCTTTATGCCCATGTATGTATTTACGATTGTGGCCTTTGGATGGATGATACACATTCTCATCAAATGGCCAACACTAAAACCCCATTCTCATCAAATGGTTATTAAGATATTCGAGCACGAGTTGTTTGATTAAACCCCCATTTGAGGAAACCTTACTTCCTTTTGAGTCATATAACAACGTGGGGTAACCCTTGGGTAGACAAACAATCATTAGGATATGCCCCTAAGAAGACTTACTTAGACTCAAGGCATGGTGTGGATAGAGGATATGGCAAGAAAGGTTGAGTGGAAATCATTAGGGTGGAATTTGAATGTAAAACGTAAAATGTGGCTCTATGTCGGCCTCACGGTTGTGACAATCATGGCTATGAGGATAGTTTGGATTGGGAAGCTCGGGGTTGGGTGGGGGCATGCCAAAGACTATCATGCAACATTGGATGTCTCAAGTAAGAAATAATCACGTTGTATGCGATGTCTATAGTCTCGTGAAATGTGCATGTGTGTATGAAAGTGTGATAGAACTACAAGGTGAGGGACCATTGTTAGTTTGGCTTCATTCCTAGTTTTTTTATACTTTATCCTCCCTTTTCTCTCCAAATTCCCTTCATTGCTAGGGTCTATAGGAGACACATCTACCATTTGGTAGGTCGGCTTCTTTGGACCCTCCTCTCTCTTTTAGATTTTGTATTATTGCTAGTTCTCTTCACTCCTACCTTGTCTCATTGCTATGTCTCTTCACTTCGAGTTTTGTTGCAATTGTAGAATTCCTCGCTCATGGGTCTCAACTCACTAGTAACACGCATTGAGCACACTAATAGTCACATAATAGCATTTTTCATAATTTGGACAAGTTTGTAATTGCAATTAGTGATCTCTCTCTCCCTCCCTCTTTATGCGTCACATCCCTTAATCCATTGGTCTAAGCCCAATGTCAATTCAATGTAGAGAGTGTCACAAATGAGTCAACCCTTCTCTTCAATTACTGGAAAGTTACTACTTTTGGGTCAAACAAAAGTTACATAATACAATAAGTAATTTCTACCATATGCTATATGGTGAAATGCACATAGACAAAGGTACACCATAACATTCAAGCATATTTTTTCCAAGTTAGTAGGAGGATATTTCTTTTCACACACTTCTCCTTGGACTTGATTGACTTGTCTAAATCCAAAGACTTTGATAGAGAATGACTAATATGTGGTATGGTGGTGAATTGAAGGTGTTGGATGTTAAGGTGATGGAAGTGTCATGTCTTGCATCTTTGACCCATGGCTAAATACTTGGTCTTGTTCATAAGGAAGCAAATACACATGCAGTGGCCAAACATTGATTGAGAGTTGCATCTAAAGGTTGGGTAGGGTTGGACAAGTTGTGTTTTTAACCCAAAGTCTCAAAAACATATAATAAAGAGAGGAGAGTATTGTGACTCTGGTCAAAAGGCTAACTAGTTAAATAGGAGCATGGAAAACATCCATTTAGTAGTGAAGTAATCAAGTTAAGGCCATCTTTGAGGAAGAGGATAAGTGGTGGAAGTGAATTAGTATTGTGGATGGGAGGCTAGTGAATAAATAGCAAAACAATTGGTTGTTTTTTGGCCATTCTTAGATTGACATCGTAAGTTTCAACTATGTATGCCAATTTGCAACCACTCCAAGAACCCTTCAATCTCCATGTTCTATAAACATAAATAAGTACAATAATTATGCGTGACATGATCCACTCAAGAATGTGCATTCAATGGTTGAGGAGTGTGGGGGATATTAAGTACAAACTTTGGAGACATTCTCCTCGTGTTGCCTCATATGCATTGATACTAAATTCTTGATGTCAAGGTGTGGGCAATATCAATTTAACATATGCTAGTAAGTCTAAAATGTTTGAGCAGGTGTGAGATGGCCTTAGGGCAACTAAATTTGTAAAAGAAATATAAACAAGCTAAGATATTTGTTACGGGCATGACCATAAAATATCCCGTGGTAAGATTGTACCGTAGTATTCTATACACGTGGATAAAGTGTGACCAATGCTTCGGCCACATTTCAACAAGAAATGAACGATATCTTCCGAGAACAACTTGGAAAATTTATCATTATTTTCTTGGATGGTATTCTAGTTTATAGCCGCACATTAGAAGAACATGTTAAACATGTTCGCTTTGTTTTGCAAATATTGTGTGGCAAACAATTTTGCGGAAAGATCTCAAAATGCGAGTTCTTCAAGAAATCAATAACTTATCATGGACATCTCACAACCGAACAAGGAGTTGAAATTGATCCTTCTCACATTGAGAAATTCAAACATTAGCCCACTCTTCGGAATATTCACATAGTTCGATCATTCATTGGTTTTGTTGGGTTTTTGCGAAAATCTCTTCGCAATTGCTCTCAATTGACGACTCCGTTTACTGATCTTTTGAAAGGTCAAACGCATAAGTCCAGAAAACCTATAGTATGGAATGCTACACTAGACCTTGCCTTTAAGGAACTCAAGGACCAGGTGTTCTTGCAATGCTCCTTCGCTTATTTTACCAGATCCTTCAGAACCTTTTTAGGTTGAAAATGATGCAAGTGATTATGCTATAGGTGTTGTCCTATATCAAGATGGTAAACCAATAACATTTGAGAGTAAGAAACTTGATTTTGCTCAATGTCGGTATACCATTCAAGAAAATGAATTATTTGCAGTTATCCATGCGCTAAAGTCATGGCGCCATTATCTTTATGGAAATCGTTTTGTGGTAACTATGGACCACAAGTCCTTGAAATATTCTTGTGACCAACAAGACCTTAAGGGACAGAAGGCACAATGGGTCGATCTCATTGAAGACTTTGATTTTTCCATACGATATCGTAAAGGTTCCATGAACACAGTCATTGATGCACTTGGTCGCATTCGTAAAGTTAACATGCTTAGTCACTGAAATAACATCCGATCTTTATGATCACCTTGGAGAAAGTATCCTTATGACAATTATTTTGCAAAATATTGGGCAAGAGTTGAGTTTGGAACAGACATCACCACACCCTCGAAGGAATCCTTCCACATTGCTAACGGTCTGCTCTACCGTAATGGGAAGGTTTGTGTTCTAGATTTGCTTAAGGTCAAAAAAAGAATTCTTTTTTAATACCATGATGCACCCTCAACAGGGCAATCTGGAATACATCTCACACTCGTTCTCATCTCCACTCAATTCTACTGGCCAAAGATGCGTCCTGACATACATAGCTATGTGACTAAATGTCACCAATGTTAGGTTAACAAAGTCGAGCGACTTAAAGCTGTTGGACTTTTACATCCCTTGGAATTTCCAAACAATAAGTGGGAAAGTATATCCATGGATTTTATTGTTAGGCTTCCTTGCACCCCAAAAGGCCATGATGCCATCTGGGTTGTGGTTGATAAACTAACTAAAATGGCCAGATTTATTGCTACTAAAACCACGGTAACAACTCCTAAATTGGCTTAGCAATTCATTGATGAGTTATTTCGTTTTTATGGGTTACCGATGGATATCATGAGTGATCAAGATCCAAAGTTTACTAGCGACTTTTGGACACAAGTCTTTATGAAGTTAGAAACTACACAAGTCTTTATGAAGTTAGAAACTACATTGAGCACGAGCTCCACGGATCATTCTCAATACGATGCACAGACAAAACAAGTAAATCAAATTATTGAGGACATGCAACATACGTTGGTGCAGAGCCAACAAAATGGGAACATTATCTCCCAAATTTGGAGTTTGCTTACAACAACTCCAAGCATACAACGACAACATATAGTCCTTTTATGTTGATGTATGGTTTTTCAGCCATGAGCCCCGATTGGTGTTAATATACATCATGATGAGTTGTGAAGTACACAAAACTTTCTTTGAGATATGCAAGATATGTTGCATATTGCACGAGATAATATAAAAATAGCTCAAGATAGAGTGCGCTTTTATGCCGATCATAATAAGCAACCTCGTGTATTCAACCCTAGACAGAAGGTATTTTTACGTGTACCTCACAATTCTAAGACATTATCTATGGGTAAGTGCTCTAAGTTAGCCCCACCGTTTTGTGGATCGTTTATAGTCCTCAAACGCATTGGTTCATTACCCTATTGTCTCACTTTTCCTCATGGCATCGAAATCCATCCAATTTTTCATTTCAGTCGTCTAAAAGAACTTCTTGGTTCTGGCGACAATACAGTTACAACTGAAACTTTGGTTACTTCTGAAGAATTATCTTCTAAACCGCATGTACCAGAGAGAATTCTCGATGCTAAAAATGAAATATTTTTGTTGTAAAATAATTTGAGAATTTAAAATTAAATGGATGGATAAGTCTATAAGAGATGCCATGTGGGAACGAGAAAATACTCGTAGAATTAACTTCCCTAACTTTTCATTGCAAGAGTGCAATGTTTTAAAGAGGGGGGAGTATGTTATGGGCATGGCCATAAAATATCTGTGGTAAGATTGTACCGTAGTATTCTATACACATAGATAAAGTGCGAGGGTTAACTAGGAGTGTAAAGAAGGGAGGATTACTTTTAATCCTAGGGATTGAGACAACCCACTGAGGCCAAGTATGAATTGGCTTGGGGGCCTTAGGTTTGGCTATAAATATGAGGCCTAGCTACCCTCAATTAGGATGTTTTGACTACGTCGAGACTCTGACCTCATGGGGATCAAACTCTTGTCGCGAGTGTGCCAGTACCAGGCACGACACAATGCCACGATGGTGGTATGGGACGTTGATCGAGGCTCGAGTCCGTCTTGATCCCTTTGCTTGGGGGAGGTCGGGTGGATCAACACCCTTCTTTTTCTCTCTTCTCAATTTATATTTATATTATATTTCCTTATCTCATGCTTACATTAGGATTTAGTTCTACAAAATATTAATAGAAGTGGTTTTACTCTTTCCAATCGCTATAACTATATATTCCTCAAGGCTCACGATATTAAATAACAATGAAGATTATCAAACACGAGTGAGTGATGTTGTTAATATCGTAACCTTGTGTATGATGTCGATTGATTTACTTAATACAAACAACATAGTTCGAAGCTTATAGGAACTCGAAAAACCTTCTCCTTCAGTTTACTCTCAGTAGGGTAGAAAGTGGAAGGAGCTCAACGAGGATACATGATTCTTATTGAGAAAACTTGCCACTTACCTCAAGTTAGGACAAACTCCCTACTTTCTTAACATTCTAATTCCACAAAGAAGGATTACAAGTTGATAATAACCCAGTTGAATCAAAACTAAAATATGCACGTTGATTCTTGCCTCGATATCAATAAATAATCAATAAATTGCTCACTCAACATAACCTTACGAAACACAATTGAGCCTCCTTTGTCAATTCATGCAAACTTTGACCAATGTACAATCGGATCGCATTTAAGTGCGTATCGTAATATATCTTCACCTTCTCTCTGGGAAGTTGTTTCCGTATTTGGGTGTAGCAAACAAAATCTAACCCGCTCACTCTTTACATAGAAAGATTGGATTATTGGACTGTTTTTGTATATTGCCTTTGGCCATTGTAATTTCAATACCAATGGAGGATATTTTTTTAGAAAAAAATAAAATAAAAGCAAACCTGCTCAACTAGCTCTATTGAGCACAAAAGTGGGGTATATTATGAGCATCTACTGCAAAGCGAAGGGGTGTATGTGTGTGAAATCATGGGGGAATTGGGAAATGAAATGGAAGAAGCTCAAAATAGAGAGAGGGGGTAGTAGTGTTTGGAGAAATAGAGGAAAAACACTCAGAGGGGTAGTTCGGAAATAATTAAAACTTTGGTCAGGAAAGAAGCTCAACACAGAGAGAGAGGGGTATAGTGTTTGTTTGGAGAAATGAGGAAAATACACTTAAGAGGGGTAGTTCCGGAAATAATTAAAAGCGTTGTCGGGAAATGAAAGGGAAGAAGCTCAACACGGAGAGGGGTATAGTGAGGAAAAAAAACACACTGAGAGGGGTAGTCCCGGAAATAATTAAAACCTTCGTTTTCTACGTGTTAGTATTTTTGTACAACTAACACTGACTATACATACCCCTCCCTTCTCTCCTTCTCTTCCTTCCTTTTCTGCTTCGTTTGTTGCAGACGACGATGAACAAAGGCTTCAAGTTCGACGATGATGCCCTGGACGGCCATGGCTTCTCGGCCCCCCCTTCCCAGTCCCCATGGGAGTTCTCTGGCTACTCCCTTACCGTCGCCGAAGAGCACCTGCAGCGCAACACCACCCCCATTGATGTCAAAATCCTAAACGCCAAGCAAAGGAAAGATCAGCGGAAGCATGCGTGGCTTATGCAATCTCCGGTCGAGGAAGCTGACAGAGATGGTGAAGGTAAAGGTGAAGGTGAAGGTGAGGATGAAGATGAAGATGGTAAGCAACATGCCAGCGGAGAGAAAAGCTTGAACTTTAGGCAAAGGAAAGAAACCATGATAAAGGGAGCTCAAGGGAAGAGATGGGAGAGAGATGACGATGAAAAGATATGGGAAGAGAAAAGCTTGAAGTTTAAGAATAGGAAAGAGCAGAAGCAACAGTTGGCCCGAGAGAGTGATAGTGAAGATGAAGAGAATGTATGTATAAACGAAGACGACGAAGAAGGTCATGCTGTAAATGAGGATAACAAGGCTAAAGATGAAAGAGCTAGCGATGAAGGCGAATCAGAAGAAGAAGAAGGAGGAGAAGGAGAAGAAGAAATGGTTGATTCCTCCAAGAAAGACAAAAAGTTGCAGTCCAATCAAGAGAAGGTAAAGCTTTTTATTTGTAGTGAGAGAAATCTGCTTTCTCTTAAGGCAGACTTCACTCAAACTATTCAATTAACTTCTGCCTGAACCTTTTCTATTTTTGGTGAGAGAGCTTTGCTTGGTATTAAGGAAGGATTCTTGCCCTTTGATGATGAGTTTGTGTCTAAGTAAAAGCTTTCTAACTGTGTTAAATGAGGCGTCAATTGGTTGAGAGACTTCTTGTGATCTCAAGAGAGATTTCTTGCTTCAGTGTCTCACTGGAATCTGCATTTCTGTGTCAAGAGGGAGAATTCATGCCTTTGTATGGTGTGTCTATGGCTATGCATATTGATGAGATTAACTTCTATGATCTTCCATTACTTTGTCTATGTGTATTGGTGAGATTGACTTTGTTTAATATTCAAAAAGAGCGTTCATGTCTTCAATCAATGCCTGCATACTATTTCAGTGCTATCATTTCATGCGTTTGTTTGATCATGAAAAGCTGAATTGCTGTATTAATGTGACTTTTAAAACTAATTGGTTGACAGGAAGCTAACCACTGTTCATTTTCCACCCCTGTTTCAGGTGATAAAACAGGTGAAGGTAAAGCCTGGTAAGTATTTTTGTTCAGATGTCAACGCGACGTTCAGTGCGAAGTCGTTCTTGGATCTCAACATCTCTAGACCTCTTCTACGAGCATGTGAAGCTCTTGGATACAAACAGCCTACCCCAATTCAGGTACATTTGAAATTTAATGTTATTAAAATTCAAAAATTGAAGCTGCTAAAACTGAAAATGTATTGTTATGAGCAGAAATATGATCACTAACTTCTTTCCCTTGGCTGACTCCCCTGGCAGGCAGCATGTGTCCCTCTTGCATTAACTGGGCGAGATATATGTGGGAGTGCTGTTACAGGCTCTGGCAAAGTAAGATTTAACCGTTATCTCTTTAATTGAATACAAAGAAAATGTCTAAGTGAAAAACATGATGGTTTTATCTTTCTGTGATGCTTCCAGACTGCTGCTTTTGCACTGCCATTACTTGAAAGGCTTCTGTTCCGACCTCGAAGGATACCTGCAATTCGTGTCTTGATATTGACACCAACAAGGGAACTTGCAGTGCAGTATGAAACATCTTTCTTTCTCTCTCTCTCTCTCTCCCATATATATGCCATGGTTTTTATTCCCAGCCTTCTCAATAATGTTATGAAAGCTAGCTGAATGATAATGGCAGCTATGCAAGCATTCTATTGGTAGTGTATTTAATCTCTAATGCTCGATAGTTAGTATAGCTTTGTAGGAAAGGTTAGAGTGTATACGATGGGTTTGAGGTTGAGTACTTGTCAATACTATGTTTTCTTTGTCAAAGGATTTACGTTGTGCTTTATTGTTACCACAAATTCCTTTATTGGCTTCAAATCTCCATGAACAGCCCTATGTATACTTTGTGAGGTATTTACCTGATTTCTCAAATTCCAATGGTATAACCTAACTGCAATGGAACTATTGATTTAATATCTAAAACTAAGTGCTTTCACTCCTAGATTTTCAAAATATGATTATATTGTTTTCCCGGTGTCAAAGATTTCTATTATAAAAATTCAAAATAATTTGATATGGTCGAGCGAATAAAAGGATCAGTTTTACTGCAGAGTGAGCAAAATAAATAAGTGAAACAATAAAGTGACTGGATATATGCAAATCTACTGGGATTGGCCAAGGGTCATTGAAGGGATTTGGCTGATTTTTTGTCCTAGCCAAAGTTTCAAGATTGATATGCTAGCAACTAGAGGACTTAGTAATGTAGTCTTATCTCTCACATGGATATAAGGCTCCCTGGAATGACTAACTATGCCAATATGAATCTGTGGCAATGTTATGAGTAAATTCAAATTCTGTCCTCTAGCATCTGATTCATTGCAAGTTATTCTAGTTATCGTAAGTTTCTCTGCAAAAGTTATTTTCATTTCTTAATTCTGTAACTTAAGTGATAGTTTGGTAGAATCTTTAGAGAAACTTCAAGCATCTATATGGTGTCTCAGTAGTTGTACCATATGAAGATACTGAATTGTACAATGTGGAGTTTAGTATCTGTTTGGATTTGTATCATGTATAAAATGGGGAGCCTCATTCATAAAGTACATTTGAATAACTGAATATAATTCTATCTGTTTCCTGGTACATTGGTTTTTACAACTTCAATTAAATCTAGGTTTATTGTTTCTACATGTATCTGATTAAACTGTAAACGTAGATGCAAAATTATGCTCTATTAAGGGATTTGAAATGCTGTATCTTTAACCTTTTAATTCCACCATGTCCTGTATTGATTCTGTTGTTTCTACCTACTTTGGCAGAGTTCACAGCATGATTGAGAAGTTGGCACAATTTACTGATATACGGTGTTGTCTTGTAGTTGGAGGACTTTCTAGTAAGGTGATAATTTTTGCCGGAAACTTTGTGTTGTAGAAATCTTAGTTCAACATGACTTGCAATGTTTCTCATGTAGTGCAGTCAAGTTCACACACATGCCACATCTGACTTGCCATTCCATTCATGAAGGGATGATAACAACTGAAACAATTCTTTCCATGAATTTCATAACTTTTTATGTCATGTAAATTAAAATCGTATGTAATTAATTTAGGCATGAATGAGCTGATGATATGCAATTATCAATTTGATTGACACGAAGAATTGACATGCCTTTCTGTTGGCTTCCTGCCAGGTCCAAGAGGTTGGGCTTCGCTCAGATCCAGATATCGTAATTGCTACCCCAGGAAGAATGATTGATCACTTGCACAACACACACTCTGTGGGATTAGAGGACTTGGCTATCTTGGTTCTAGATGAAGCTGACCGGCTCTTAGAGCTTGGTTTCAGCAATGAAGTCCATGAACTGGTAAGTTTTGTGAATAATACATTTCATCTTTCATCATTTCAAGTTCCCTTGTTAAAACCTATTAATTATAAATATCTATACTACTATAAATATATTATAGTTGTCAGTCCTGTGGAAAATACAGTTTGGGGATACTTTTTCATATGTTACTCGAGCATTGCCAAGTTTAAACGTTAGCATGCAATGTGAAAGCAAACATTTGGCGAACAGTTGAGTTTGGATACCGTTGTACAAGCAGAGCAGACTTTGTCTTGCTATAAATGCAGTAATGTAGCTAGATGTCTATTAATTTTCAACTAGTCATATTAACTAAGTTAAAGATAACTTTCAGATGATGTTGATTTATAGATAAGACCATTGAAATTGATTTATAGTTAGATAATCATCTATTGCATGTTAAATTTTTAATGGATGCATTATCCAGATGTATGTATTACATTTGGTTTTATCCATAGAATGATGGAGAGATGTGGGTTTGGATTATGCTCCTTATTATAAACGCACACATATTATACAGGGGTTTTAAGAGAGCTTATAAACTCCTATGTTTTAAGCTGCCCAGGTTTCTTTATTTTCTTGGAAATAAAAAGACCAGACTTGACAGAATGTAAGGATACCATTAATTACTATTCATTAAGGGTTCAGATGCATTGCTTTCTAGCAGGATGATGTTGTACCATTTATGGTGTTACATATAGTATGTTCCATAATGAAATGGAATCATTCTTTACGAAAGTTGTATATATTTTAAAAGACTTCATTTGGGGATTATGTCCTTTAGGTACGACTTTGTCCCAAGAAAAGGCAAACAATGCTTTTCTCAGCAACAATGACAGAAGAAGTGAATGAGCTGGTAAAGTTGTCTTTGGTCAATCCCGTAAGACTTTCTGCAGATCCGTCCACCCAACGGCCTGCAACACTTTTGGAACAGTATGTCTTTATAATTGGAATTAGAGGGTGGAGCTAAAGTTGATTTTTCAAATTGAAATTGAGCTTTAAACAATTGTTGTTGTCCTATTTTTATGGAAAAGAGTGGTAAAGATAAGGCCACAACATGAGGGTGATAAGGAGGCTGTACTCTTGGCACTTTGCACCCGGTCATTTACAACCAAAGTAATTATTTTTAGGTAATAATCTTGTGATTCTATACCCTTGAGAATGAATTCAAGGAGCTTAATTACTTGTGAATGTTAGAGGGACTTAATTACTGTCAAATGTTAAAAAGTCAATGCTATATGCAGTGGTACAAAAATTGAAGCCCACAGGCTCAAGATCTTGTTTGGCCTCTCTGGTTTGAATGCTGCTGAGCTTCATGGAAATCTAACACAAGCACAGCGGCTCGATGTATGATTGTAAAGGATTTCATTGATTTTCTTATTTTCTGCATTGTTCTTTTGTTTAACTTGATATTTGGAGTGGCAGGCATTGGAATTATTCAGGAATAAGGATGTGGACTTTTTGATTGCAACTGACGTGGCTGCTCGTGTGAGTGATGTTTCTGGGTTATATGGATTTCGTTTGTTTATTGACTTGGTCAAAGATACCAGTCTGGGAATGATTTCTATATTGCAGGGCCTTGACATTGTTGGTGTGGAAACAGTCATTAATTTTGAATGTCCCCGAGATATCACCACGTTAGTATTAAAGCATAATAATCTTGTTTTAAATATGCATATAAGTTTTCTATGCAAATACCTTCAACAATTGCATTCTTGAATTAAAACTCTTTCATTTAGTGAAAAGCTTTGTTCACTGCTCCTTTCTGGCCACAGCTATGTACATCGTGTAGGTCGGACTGCAAGGGCTGGCATGAGAGGATGTGCTGTTACTTTCATTTCTGAAAATGATCGCCTGCTAGTAAAAGCAGTGGTTTGTTTAGTGCTTTTGTTAATTTGGAGTGGCTTGAGTTACTCCTATCAATGAAATATAATGCAAGCTACCTCCTGATTCAGGCTAAGAGGGCTGGATCCAAGCTTAGTAGTAGAGTAGTACCCGTGGATATAATAATGAAGTGGCATGACAAAATTAATGAAATGGAAAGCTCTGTGCGCGCTGTAATCAAAGAGGAGAGGTATCTGTGCTTTATGGATGTATGCTAAAATGCATGGCTATATGCTTTATTTAAATTAGTCTGATATTCTAATTACATTAACCAGGGAGGAAAGAGCCTTGAGGAAAGCTGAGATGGAAGCAAATAAGGTAAATTTTTCATATCTTCATTTCTTTGATTAATTTGGATTAGTATCAATGTTTTCTGATTTTTATTTTGTTATCCAGGCACAAAATCTGATGGATTATGAATCTGAGATCTACTCACGCCCGAAGAAAATTTGGTTCCAAACTCCAAAAGAGAGAAGGCAGACTGCAAATGTTGCTAAGGTAGAATCATGTGTAAAATTAACACTATAACAGAATGTAGCAGTAGATATAAAGAGAAACAATCTCTATATTGTTGCAGTGCAACAGATTAGCTAAAAGGACTTTTGTGTTGCATATTTAAAACTACGGGAATATGTGCCCAATGAGACTAGGGTAACTATCCTGATTATGTCTGTTGTATGGCATATTTGATAGTAAACAGCATTTTGTTGCATATTTTATCGTAGGGGAAGCCTAGTACAGGCCCAAATATGTGGCTTAAGTAGTCTAGGGTAACTGCCATGATCATGTCTCTCACAGGAAGATCCTTGCCCCTCCTATTGGGGTGGTTTCTATTTACATAGGAGGGCGTTTCAAAATTGGCCCAGATATTTGTCTTGACTCTTAACTAGACTAGGGTAACTGGCATGATCATGTCTCTCACAGGAAGATCCTTGCCCCTCCTATTGGGGAGGTTTCCATTTACATAGGAGGGCATTTCAAGACTGTGGCTATAATTGATGCTTATTTAGAATAGAAGTTGAATGCTGATTACTACATGGGTGATGTTGCCTCTACATTTTAATGCATTTGACTATGTTTTTAATTTTTGATGGTTAATGTTGACGACAGTGTATTTTATCTCTACTATCACGTTTTGACACTAGATGAAGCCTACTATATGTTACATTTTCATGTTCTGACAGTACATGAAGCATATTATATGTTTTATTATCATGTTTTGAATATAGACCTAATTTTTTGAATAACTTTTATGGTTGTTGTAAGTCGTCAGTTTATATCAAATGAAAATATATTGCCACTATCTTACCAAGATTTATTGGTAACTAATTCACACATGCCATCTTCCCTTCCCTGCATTTGATCTGTATCTATATGATTATGTTTCAAGTACCTTTATGGACAGGCCCATCATACATTTGGATGACTAAGGTATTCTCTCTTCTAATTAATTATCAAAAAGCATATCATGAACACTGGGGTGATTAAATTCTCCTCTCATCTAGTAGGCTATATTCTTCATGTGCTGATTATAGCTTCTGGAATTGGTACTTCAAGGCTATGGGAATGCCATCGGCACTTCTGTTTCTGCATGTAGAAAACAGTCTTTATTAGACCTAATATTCTGTTTTTCAAATGTCATAAACTGAACGTAGGGTAAATTACCTATGAGTCTGAAATGATATTTAATGTAAAATCCACATCTGCAGGATAGGAATGTATAAAAATTCTTCTCTGGAGAGTTTTGCAATGATGTTGTAAGTGTGGGGAGTTGCCAAGAAGACTAAAATCTATACACAGACTGTGGGTCTTTTCGAAATGTGATGGAACCTACCCCTTTTTCCATTTGACAATCTAAACTTGCCCCACATTGTTGCATGAGATTGTATTTCGTTGGGCCAAATGCATTGTTTTGTGTGGAAGTGTCCGAAACAAGCTGCTTTACCCCATAAAACAATTCTTACCTGCTACGATGTGCAGAAAAGTACAGTTTTCATGTCATAAATATTCCTTGATCTTGGTATGCCCATTCTTGGGTTGTATTGAAATACTTTTTAACAACTGCTTTGAACTCTGTACTGTTAAGTGATGGTAAATAGTCTTTTATATTTATCTTTAGTTTAATTTGTGATTTTATTTAGCAATATTATATGCGTTTGTTTACAATAATAGGCAGCAAGGAGTTCAGATATGAAAGAAAACAAGATGGGAAGATCTTTAAGTGTTGAAGATGCAGAGAAGGCTGCTGATGCCAAAAAGAGATCCCGTGAACTTGAGGTATTGTGAACTAGAACAATAGTGATTTCGCCTATTTAGCAACTTCGATAGTGATATCTTCTAGTTTCTAGAATCTGACCTATTATCTACAGAAAAACATGACACGAAAAAAACGAAGGAGACTTGAAGCTTCCCGAGAAGCTGCTACTGAGGACACAAGTGAAGCTGAATATGAAGATGTATGTATAGCTACGTTACAATTTAAAAATATTTAACATCTGGTTTTTTGGCAATATCTCAAGTCCTAATGTGAAAGTATGTACTTCTTTCAGGAAAGTGATGTAAAGAAGGGAAGGAAAAAAGGCTCAGCATCAGGGAAACAGGGTGGTACAACGGTTGCAGAACTTGCCTATCGGCGGGCAAAAGCTGTGAAAGCCTTGGATAAAGCTAGAGAGTCTGGGAAATTAAGAAAACCACCAGCAGGTATTAATAGAAAGAAGCCCAAGATTGTTCGTGAGAAAAAGAAGAGAGCAGAAATGGAAGAATTATTCCAAGGGGACATGACCAAATCAAGAGGAAAGTCTCAGAATTTTGGTAGGGGTTCAAAGCCAGGGAGGAAGCCGGGTGTATCAAGAAAATCATTTAAAAGTAAAGGAAGGTAAATATATAGTTGTGCAATTTGCTTAATGAACCATCTGTTCATCTGCTATTCTCTATGGTTATCTCTCCCACTTATTGATTCCTTTTCAGGTACAAGAGGAAATAGTAGAAATTGTGTGAATGTAATCTAAGATGCATTTATCAGCGCGACAATTCATCATTGCGAAGGGTAATTTCCTTGTGATTGATTCTGTCAAACTCATTCTGTTCTCAGTTTGTTGCATTGTCATAGTTTTGATGGCTCCATTAGCTTTTGGACAATGAGTAGATTTGTCTGCTGCTATGTAGGGACATGTGCGAAAGACTGGACAGGATTGCTCAAAGCAAGAAAGCAATGGATCGAATTCTGATGATTACAGCAGTTGGCTTCCACATTTTTTTAGAACTCCATGGATGTTCCTCTGCTGTTTACATTGGCACAGTAAAACAAATCCTTTGCAGACGGTTTTGGAATGATGTTGTGTTGTAAAATTGTGCCTATTGGATACTGAGGGGGATGTGGACGTGGACATGTGCATTCTTTTGATGAGAAAGGAAGATCTATATAAGAAGAAAGTTGAGGTCTTACTTGTACCCATTCTTTCTGATTAGAAATTGTTTTTTGTAAGTTTTATGGGACTTGTTTATCGGCATGCATTGCTTCTATGCATCGGTTGCCCATTGTTTTGAGGATCATGGTTTGCAAGGGTTCATTGTAGATCTTGATTAGAGTGAGCATTTAAATACATTATTGTAGAGCTCGAAACAAGTTCTGTTCAGTCAAAATATATTTCATTCAATATTTATTTATGAGAAAAATAAATACCCCTCGTAGGTTACTATATATCAATAGTAGCCCTTGCATTTTTAATAATGTCAGCGTGTAGCAATTGTAAAACAGAATTCTGTTTTTAATAACATTAATTTCTCCTTAAACTCTGCCTGGTAAGCATCATTGATCAAAATAACAAGTATGCTATTTGCATTAATTAGTAAGCATATGAATTACAATTTACTGTATGAAGTATGGTAATGCATCTTTCCAGCCGTAACTTTAATCAAGATAATAATCATGCTACTTAACATTACAAAACACTGTACTGTATGTATGTGGTATTTTGATCTGGGGTCAAAGAGAGAAGAGAGCAAATGTCTGTCCCCAAATTCTTTGTACATTATCGGTGCTTACTGGTGATACCATTGAGAACAGAAATATCAGGACTTATCTAATGATATGAAGAAAATTGTAAGAATAAGAAGGCCTTTGAATGAAACTAAAAGAACTAAAAGTAATGTATGCTTGCATTATTGCTGTTAATTAAAACTTGCTAAAAAGTGGATGCTAAGATTAGCTATTCTTTTCTAAGACATCTTTAAGCACATCCATAATCCATGATCAAAGTTAAGTGAACTTGCATTATGTCTTGCCATACAATCCCAATTACTGGAATGATTGGTGTTATAGACACTATAGTTTGAATTGTTAATGGATCAAGCAGCATCTTTTTTGCTCTTAAATGCCTATAATCAGCCACTAATATTCTACACTTCACCTTAGGCGAGAGAGTAGTTGCTTAATTTGCACGATCATTGAGATGTTTATTCTCATCCATCACAAATTGTCTACAATAATAGCTCAAACAAAGAAAAACATGAAACATGCAAACTATCTTGTTTGAGAGTGCAAATTGAAAAAGAAATGTGGAAATGGGCAAGATTCTTGAATATGGCAAATAAAACTCTAGTTTCTGATATATCACAAAGGCCAAGAAGGGGCACTTGTCCAGCAAGTTACATGCTCAAGTCTGACATGTCAAAACATTAATTTTACATAGCTACTATAACATCCTATCGTAGCAATAGGTAGGGCGAGAATTATTCTATGTATTTTGGGTTAAAACTGCCCCCCCCCACTGTGTATGTATGTATGTATGTATGCATGTGTGCCACATACAACATACCCACAGTTTCTCTGTTTTACTTGTATTTGATGAAACTACCACAGCCTCATTCCTGTCGATATCGACGGCCAGAGCACAGACACACCCCACCAGCGAAGCAACAGCTTTCCATGGAGCCTTCGCACGGAGGTGAAGAAGAGCCCTTCTTGCCTCATTGATCCAACAGTAATTTAACAGCAGGGCTTCTTGTGTCAGTGGCAGAGATGGCTGGAATCGAAGAGTCTCTTGCTCTCTCACTCTCGCAGAGTGAATTGCCAAGGTTTGACGTCTTCCCTTCCCTTATCCACAGTTGCAGGAAAAACAAAAGCTTGGAACATGCAAAACATGTAGAAACACACATGTGTAACATAGGTCTAGATTACCATAAAGCTTTAGGAAACTATTCTGTGACCATGTTTGTGGAATGTGGTAGTATCAGTGATGCTAGAAAAGCTTTCAGAAAACTTCCTTACAGGTATGAGAGCTCATGGACGGCTCTTATATCAGCGTATTTTGATGAGGGAGAACCAGACGAGGCATTTCACATTTATGAGCACATGAAGAAAGATGACATAGATCCATCCACTTATACAGCAGTTTCCATGTTGAAAGGTTGTGCTAGATCAAAGGATATTGTGCGCGGTCGATCTATTCATGATGAGATGAAAATGAAGGGATTGGAACATGATTTGTTCGTTTCAAGTGCATTAATTGATATGTATGCTAAATGTGGTTCTTTTATAATAGCAGAAGAGATCTTTAAATGTTTGCAGTCACCAGGGCTTGTTTCTTGGAATGCATTGATTTCTGGATATGTAGATCATGGTCTTGGTGAAGAAGCATTAAGATGCTTTAAAGAGATGCAGTTTGATGGTATCACACCCGATTCTGTGACGTTAACATGTTGTCTGAAAGCTTGTGGTGATATTGGTGCATTTTATGAGGGTCAAGAAATGCACAAAAAAGTTGTTGAAGTTGGGTTAGAGAATCTACAGGTGGAGAACACATTGATTAGCATGTATGCCAAATTTGGTCGGATGGTCGAGGCACAAGAAATCTTTGATTGTATGTTATTTCATGATGAAATTTCATGGACTGCATTAATATCTGGGTATACTGACCAGGGATTGGGTCAAGATGCTTTGACTTGCTATGAAAAGATGGTTATGACTGGTAGGACTTGTGATGCCATCATGCTTTCATCAGTTGCAAAAGCTTGCACTTGCATAGGAGACATAGATGAAGGACGAAAAGTACACACAGAAATCATACTGAAAGGATTCGAAAAAGTTTCTTATGCTGGGAACTCTTTGATTGATATGTATTCAACATGTGGTTCCCTTAAGGAGGCATGCTTTGTCTTTGAAAATCTTCCAAACCGGAATGTTGTGGCATGGACAACATTAATTGGAGGATATGCTCAACATGGGTGGTATCAAGAGGCTTTGAGTTGTTTGGAAAAAATGTCTCTTGAGGGTGTAGTTCCCAATGTTATATCATTTGTTTCTCTTTTAGATGCATGTGGTAATATCGGAGCCATTGAGAAAGGGAGAAAAATTCACATACAGGTTGTAGAAAGAGGATTAGAAGAGGATCCATCCATTGATATCAGCTTGATGAGCATGTATATTGAGTGTGAATCTCTGGTAGAAGCTCTGGATATATTTCAAAAGATGAAAATAAAAGATGTTATTGCTTGGAGTGAAATGATAAGAGGATATGGAATGAATCATGAAGGAGATATGGCAATACAATGCTTTGAGGAAATGGTAAAACGGGGCATAAAACCAGATGCTATCACTTTCACTTGCCTTCTTAATGCATGCTCTCATACTGGTCATGAAAGTAAGGCTCAGGAGTACTTCAACAGGATGAGAGAAATGTATGATGTTGTACCAAGTATAGAACATTACGTGTGCATGATTGATATTCTTGCAAGATCAGGGAACACTTATCATGCAGAGAGGTTTTTTGAAGCACAATGTCCTGCATCAGAGGGAACATGGGGAGCTTTGTTGAGTGCATGTAAAACATATGGGGAGGTCGAATTAGGATTAAGGTGTTTTGATAATCTTTGCAAAATTGTCCCAAAGGACGGTGCGTGGTATGCGTTAATGACAGATATTTTGTCTAGTGCTGGTAGATTGGATGATGCACATAGAGTTGAAAAAATACGGAAGCATATAGGGGCATGGAAGAAACCTGGGATTGCTTCTATAGAAGTGAACAATAAGGTACACAAGTTTGTAGTGGGAAGTCAATATACCAATGAAATTGCATTGAAGTTACATTCTCTTGGTTTAAATGTCAAGTATGAAGGGCACATGCCAAATCTCAATCTTATTTCAAGACAAATTTCAGACATGAGAAAAGAGACAGCGTTACATGAGCATGCAGAGAAATTAGCTATTGCATTTGGTTTGATAAGCACACCACAGGGAACCACTTTGCGTGTGTCAAAAAATATGAGAATGTGTAATGACTGCCATAGTGCGAGTAAATTAATATCCCAAATTGAAAAACGAGAGATTATTCTTAAAGATGACTGTTGCATCCATCACTTCAAAGATGGGTTGTGTTCCTGTGGGGATCTATTTTAGTCGAATGCTATTTTTCCATTATCAGATTTGAAGCTATGGCATGCTGCTTCATATGCAAATAATTTAATCCTCAAACAGCCTCTATGAGTTTCAAAGAGTCAGGACCAATGCTTGTGTTTGATTTCAAATAATATAATTTGCAGGGTGTACCCACCCATGGAATGTCTTATATGTGAGGGTAGAGCTGCTGTGGAGGATATTAATTTGCTTGATAATGATAGCAATTCTTCTATGTAGATACGGTGGAGAGATGATCTCTATATAGAAAGGAACAGTAAGTTATTGTAGAATCTGTATGTAGACAGGATCACATATGAACAAAACAATTTGGGCTTTGAAGGCAACCGAAGGACATACATTTGAGACATTGGGATGTGGATTCAGGCTCTGCTAATAAGAGCTGACATACCCTTAAAAATAATCATTTTTTAACAGTCATATACACGGCCATTTTTAAAAATTACAGAGTAAATAATGTAACAATATGAAAAGACCTGGCCTACTTTTGGTACACCATGTAATACAATTCCCACTAATCTGTGTTTAATGAGTGCATATGAACATGTGGATTTGTTTAAAAAAACAAGGTTTATGAATGCTATATCAGCATTAACTTAAATGGGTTAATTGCATTTAGAGGTTTAGGTGCGATGAAATGCTGGGTCTGCTTGGCAGAGATCATTGACAATATATTATGGGTTCAAAGTTTAGAAAATTTTGTCAAGTTGGTTTAACTGCTTGGTATATGATGAGATATGGAAAATCAAACTAATATATGTGCTATGGCATAATTGTGCATAACAAAAATATTTTCAAGTTCCTGGCAAGAAATTAAGAAATATGTTGAAGGTCCTGGCATTTTTTCCTCCTGAAAGGTATTGTCAAAGTTCATGCAGGGAGGTTTAAATGAATATCTAATAGAGCATGGAAGTGTTTGAGACTGCAGTTAAATTCGGTATTCTGAATATACTCAGCTTCGTTTACATGTTTATTAATTTAAAATTTCTAAAGCAATGCTGTTGCATAAGATAATGGAAGCTTGTATCCGTGCTAGGATGAAAGTAATTAAGCTTGTGTCGGAAGACAATTTAGCAATCCTTCTCTTACAATGTAATGAATGATGAAACCCCCTCGGCCTGAGCAGTCAACATTAGAGTTAGTTGAATGGAAATCACATGTAGCCTTACCAATTGGTTGAATTTAGAGTGAGAAAACTGATACACTTAGGTGGAACATGGGTCTACATTGGAGATCATGAGGCATGGGTTCAACCATTACATTCCATAGTGGCATCTGGTGAATTAACAAATATGAATGGAGTAATAGAGAGGTGAGAAAATTGGATAGTGTGTAAACAAACAAGAGAGAGAGAGGGAGAGGGAGAGAGAGAGCTGAGATGGATGTAAATCAGTTGTTAAGGTTGCCCAATGGAGACTAGGTGGTCATGGGTTCAACCCCTACATTCTGCGATGGCATCTAGTGAAATAAGAGATATCTATGGAGTAATTTAGAGGTGAGAGATTTAGGTTTTGAACCCAAGATGTAATGCTAGTAATGTAAACAACTTACCACTGGGGTAAACTAATTATGATAAAAGAAATAAAACATACGTTCAACATATTCAGAGAAAGAATAAATATATGCGCAATGTATTCCCAAAGACAATTACAAACAATATATGAGCTCAACTTACAAACATTGCTTCAAATGATTAAAGCTTTTCATGATGTGTCCCCTTCCTAAGAAGGGACATTAATACTTTGGAAGCGCATTAATAATGGTGGAGCAAGAGGAAGAGGAGAAAAATTGTGTCCAACCCATTCATAGTAGTTGGCATATAAAAACCTTTTGGATGCCATCTTGTGCTAGGATTGATTGTTAAATTAGCGACACACGAGCAAAAGAGGAAGAGAGAGAAAAGAGTGTGTTGGTTGCTAGGATGTTTGAAATGTAGGGTGCATAATGGTTTTCCTCCACCTGACATTGCTCACAAAGTGGTGCAATTTCCTTTGTTGGAGAATCTTGGAACGATAGGATAAGAACTAGTTGGAGTTAGAAATACTGAGTTAGAAAAATTGAGTCTATCTGGATGATGAATAAGGTTAAACTTCATGATGAATTTTTTTCAATGGGCATGGTTTCGGCTCAAACCAAACCAAACCGTTAAGCCATGGTTTGACGATTTATTGGTTCCAGAAAAATTGAATGGTTTGGATTTTCAATAAACGGTTCGGTTCTAAAACTCGGGTTTATAGGTTTTTGGTTAACTTTTTTTTTACCGTAACAGTTTATTATTTTAATGGTTTAATTAATGGTAATTTATTGATTTAATAAATTTAACTTAAATGCTTATTTAATTTAATGTATTTTTGTTTATTTAGATATTTAATTAATTTGATTTAAATGGTTAGGTTTAAATTTTTTATTAAATGGTTCGGTTTGGTTTCAACTTTTCCCTAAACGGTTTGGTTTCTTCGCCTTGAAACGGAACCGTGCCAATTGCTAACGGAAATCACCAAATCACACCCAATTTAATGACTATAAAGATAGGGGGAAGTATTAGGCATATTGGAAGTGTTGGGCAACCGAATTCCATGGGTCGGTGTTAAGGGTATGGAAGTAGAGTATTTGCTTCGGGCAGGGTGTAAGAAGTAGTTCGACGGGCTAATGGTAGAGCCATCTAGCTATTTGTTAAATTAACTGCGATTGCCCATCTTTCAAACCTTAATTGTTCGTTAATTAACTTCACTAAGATTGTGGTCACATGGCGATTAATTTTGGAGACAAAAATGGCATTTCCTAGCTAATAATTTACACTGTGCCTTGACAAGGCCGTCAACACGACGTTGATTTTTATGAAACTGTTGAACAATTGGTAGCACATCCTGTCGTTACTGTATCGATCATTTCTAGCACATCAAGCGAAATGATGGTCTTCTCCTAATCGCGCAAAAAGATTAATTCCTCTATCGCTGCAGGCTTCTTTCTCATTGTGGCGAAAGAAAGCAATAGCAATCGATGTGAAGGTCTTCTCATGCTCTACCCTCAATATGTGTAGATTTTGATGTGGCATTTTGCTAATTTAAGTGTGAACAGATACATCGTGAACAAAAAATTTGAAATGGGTTTTCATCTCATCAGGAAGTAAGACATGAGATGAAAGTAATCTTTTGGTTGGCTATGTTGAAAAGAGACACTGTTGTTTTGTTAGAACATATATTGTATGTTTGAGTCTATAAACTGTTTTTCTTTTGTTTCCAGATAAAAGGGAAAAAATATTTTTGTTTCTGACTCTGTTCTTGTTCTGAGATACATCGTGAACAAAAAATTGGAAATGGGTTTTCATCTCATCAGGAAGTAAGACATGAGATGAAAGTAATCTTTTGGTTGGCTATGTTGTAAAGAGACACTGTTTTTTTGTTAGAACATTGTATTGTATGTTTGAGTCTATAAACTGTTTTTCTTTTGTTTCCAGATAAAAATCAAAGAACATTTTTGTTTCTGACTCTGTTCTTGTTGTGTTTGGGTTTTCATCTTCTCTTTCTCATCATTTTGATGATGAAACACCCATTATAATATACAACTTCTTGCATATGTTTTCTTCTCCCCTGCATTGCTGTCATCATTCCGGTTGAAGAATTCTTATAGAGGAGAAAGAGCAAGGAGGAATGAAAAAAGGAAAAAAGATATGGTTTAAAGGTTTTGGTTTAGGAGGCCTCAACCTATAAATATAAAAGAAGTAAAGTTTCAGGTTCTATGATGGACTGGCAAAGAAGTCAAGAAGATTTGGTTTTGGGTTTCCATATGGAGATCTCTATGTATGAAATGTATAAGAAGGAATAAGAGATATGGGAAGTACCTCTGACTTCTGCAAAGATGTTGCTGCCTATGCAGCCTCACTGAAAGGTTGTGCCGAGAAGAAGGATCTATACAAAGGCACTATTATACATGTAGATATTGTAAAAAAAGGATTACTCCAAAAGAGTTGTTACTTAGGCAATGCTTTAATCTGTATGTATGTCAAATGTAATGCATTAATCAAAGCAAAAGAAGTTCTTGAGGAGCTTCCCCTCCGGGATGTAGTATCTTGGTCCACACTCATGTCTGGATATAATAAGGAAGGGCAGGGTGAGAAAGCATTGTCTTGTTTCGAACAGATGGTGAATGAAGGCCTCTCTCCAGATGTGATCACTTTCACTTGCATCCTCAAGGCATGCGGTAGCATAGGAGCCATTGATAAGGGCCAGAAAATCCACAAAGAGATTCTTGGGTCAGGATTATTGGGAAAAGATGCCATTCTTGGAAATGCCCTCATTGACATGTATGCTAAATGTGGTATGTTGGAGAAAGCAAAGCAAGTCCTTGGTGAGCTTCCTAACCGAGATGTTGTTTCTTGGAACACAATTATGGCAGGGTTTCTTCAACAAGGACAAGGCAAAAATGCAATGTATTGTTTTAAACGTATGCAGAGTGATGGCGTTTCTCCTGATGTGATCACTTTTGCTACTATGTTGAAGGCATGTGCTAGTGTAGGAGCAATTGATGAAGGCAAACAAATTCATAATGAGATTGTTGAGAAGGGTTTGTTTGTAAAGCATAACGTTCTTGGGAATGCCTTAGTCAGTATGTACGCTAAATTTGGTATGCTCACGAAAGCACACCACTTGTTCAATGAGCTCCATGTTAGGGACATAGTCTCGTGGAATGCACTTATTGATGGATATGCCCAAATTGGACAGGGTGAATTTGCATTGAAGTGCCTTGAACAAATGCAAAGTGATGGGTTTTCCCCTGATGCGATTACCTTTACTTGTGCCTTGAACACATGTGGGAACATGGGTTCTGTTATGAAGGGCAAACAAATTCATGACGAGATTTTGCTCAAAGGCTTGTTGCGAGAGGATGCTGCCCTGGGCACTGCTTTGATGGGTATGTATGCTAAATGTGGGGAGTTTGGAAAAGCACAAGAAGTGTTTGATGAACTTCCCATACGGAGTTTAGTCTCGTGGTCAGCTCTCATTGCTGGGTATACTCAACAAGGGCAATATCAAGAAGCACTAAATCAGTTTGAACAGATGCGCAATGAAGGGTTCTATCCGGATGTAGTTAGTTTCATGTGCATCCTTAAGACGTGCTCCAGCATAGGTGCACTTCATAAGGGTATACAAATTCATAATGAAATATTCAGTAAAGGATTGCTAGAAAAGGATATTGAGCTCGGAAATGCATTAGTGGATATGTATGTGAAATGCAGTCAACTAGAAAGAGCGCGAAAAGTTTTTGATGAGCTTCTTGTGAAAGATGTGGTTGCGTGGACAGCATTAATCTCGGGATATACTCAAGAGGGCCAGGGGGAGGAAGCTGTGGAGTGTTTTGAGCTAATGTTAGAAAAAGGACAATCACCAAATGAAGTTACTTTTCTTTGTGTGTTGACTGCATGTAGTCATTCAGGGCTAGTGGAGAAGGGCCAGATGTGTTTCGCAAAATTGAGTAGAAACTATGGCATTGCACCCAATAGACAACACTACACCTGTATGGTTGATCTTTTTGGTCATGCTGGTTTCTTTGATAAGGCAATGACTACGATAAAAAAATCGTCATTTTCTCATTATCCAATGTGGATGGCCTTGTTGAGTGCATGCCAAAAATGGGGTAATTATAGATTGGCAAGATTGGCTTTTGAACAAGCGGTATATCTTGATAAAACTAACAGTGCAGCCTATGTTTGTATGAGTAAGGTTTTGGCAGCAAGGGGCCTACAAGAGGATGCAGAAAATATTGAATCCATGAGACAGAAAAACTGTGTAGCTTGAAACCAATGTGTGGGACTTGCTAGGTAGCAGACTCATTCTTGGTAGTTTCTCTGATCAAACTAAAAGCCAACAAAGGACAATGTCTAGCACTGTATAGAGAAATTTTGAATAGGCCAGCAATACCGAACATGCATATTAGATGTGATCAGCAAGTACCAGAAACTCCTAGAGACATTCTGTCAGACATTCTGTTAGAGAAACTTCCTTGACTAATTAGCTCCCACTCATGACCCATATAGAAATCAGTTTGTCGGGGTCACCGTTGTATAGCAGTTCATCAACAGAAGCTGCATCTCAAATTTGGTAGTGGTAGGAATTGTAGCACCACTCACTCAAATTCTGTACAGTAAGGAACCAGAGATGGGTTCACAAATGGCATCTTTATCTACAGGAGGAGCTGCAGGGAAAGCTGTAATGAATACAGAGGTTGAGGTTAATAGGGTAGGAATCACTAAGACAATGAACAATCCGATGCATAGACTGTTTTATCAAGGCATGGAACTTGCTATATAACATATTGGTGCTCAGCAAAAATATTTAATCTGAGGCTACAACCCATTTCATTTTACAAAATGATGAATAGAACCTTTTGTTGTAGCACCAGAGGTTGGGTCGGACAACAGATATATGGAAACTGCATTATGGAAATTCTGAGAACACAAAACTAACATGGTCTCAGTCATGAAATGGTGATTCTAAATAGCAGACTTATTGGCTTCTAGTTATAATTGAAACTTGAGAACTAAACATAATCACTGAATGCATGATATCATATATGGTCGAGAACTATACATATAAGTAATCATCAAAATATCGTATGCATTGCCTGCGAAGTGTTCATTTGGACAATCTGATTGATTTTGCATCTACAAACCGCAAATCTGTTGCCGACACAAACTCATTATTTCTGAATTCACTTTCTAATCCTCAAAACAGGGTTTCAATCATGATTTGTTATGTAAGAATCTACTTAATAATTCACATATTGTCTTTTGATTTTGTAACTCTAGTATGATTTCAATTATGTCTTCCTCAATTGTCTTTCAATCATGATTTGTTATGTAAGAATCTACTTAATAATTCACATATTCACGTCAAAAATACTTTTTTTTTTGCATCGAAGGATTGTTACCATTCATAGAAATTTCACCCTCAAGATGGTTCACAATCCACATTCTCATACTTGTTGCATATGCCATGATATGTCACATGAGGAATGGTTCTCATCTCAAACCTAAACTGTAAGTTTTCAGATGATTCTCTATATTCCAAAGATCCACTTAATCTTATATATTTCATTTATGAAGTCTATCTAAATATCATTGGATATGTAGCGTCATGGATTCCTACTACAAAAATTGGTACACTTCTATTTTCTTTTTACAACATCAATTTATTCTTTTGCATAGCACCATCCATCCATGCCCCCCCCCCCGAGTATTCGTATAATTGCATGTGAGAGCATCCATCCATGTGGAGAAAATCTCAATGTTTGTGTTCATACAATCACATGTGAGACCACCAACGTGCCCAAACTTGGCACTAATTAAGCCCCACATTTGACGTATGTTCATGCTAGTTCATGTGGGCTTGGAACGATGCAACGATTGTGACAATATGAAGCAAATGACCTAAAGTAAAATCCCTTGGTTTCCAAATCTTGATGACCTCAATTTTGCACGATCATGGAAATATTTATACTGATGAAATGTTAATCAATCAGATCTAAGTGTTCAGATTTCTGAGGTAAGTATATATTTGAAAGAAAAACAAAAAAATGAATTCAATGTAGGGTTTAATTAACCTTCAAATGGTATTATCACAGAGATTGCCTTTTAAACTTGTTCTGAATCTCCATATAAGCTATTCATGCTACACTTTAAGAGTATCTTATGGGGAATTCAAACAAATCGAGGTATGAATCTTCTATGAAATGCAAGATTTTTACAAGCTAGAATATCAAATCACTGAGAAATTACAATATAAATAATGGGTATACATGAAAAACTTGGCTTTATACGTCATATAAGAAACTTTAGTTTGTTCCCACCAACTTGATCCAAAAATTATTTCTCATAGATGCATGCCCTTACTTTGAGTCTTGCCTTTGGTAAATGGTTTTATGTTGCATTCAATGAAAACATCATTCATGTTTTTTGTTTGATGTCATGCACACTAACAAATTGCTCCCAAAATGACATTGAACGATAAGATATCTTGTGATAGCCTACGACATCTTGAGTATATCTTCCATAACATGGTATGCAATCATGACTTATATATATATATATATTCGTGGAGCATTGATAGAATTATTATTTGGATGATAAGAGAGTGATATGTGTTTCAAATTTCTTAAAAATCTACTCATGTTTGGATTAATTTACTATTTAAGAGACATGTTAGTATTCTCATGAAAAATATTCCGAGAGAGTTCCACATTTAGTTGAGGACCTAGGTCATCTATTTTCTCTAGCTAAAAACTTAGCAAACAAATAGAATCTAGCTTGTGGAGTTTCGCATCAACAATTGAAATTTTATAGTCTGCCCGACTCTGCCACATTGACAATCTAGGATTGATACGACATCAATACTGTACTAGAATATGTCTCTTCAATTATATCTTACAAAATATATTACCATAGTTTTGTAGAAATATACGTGATGCTTGCCGACTTTGTTGCGGTATTTTCCAGACTTTAAGCTACTATTTCATAATACACCTAGGTTGTATATCAAATTGAACATGAGTGACAGATGCTAACAAAAAGGATGTTTTTTACTTTTTTATTTTGTTTTCCGAGTATTCTTCACACACATAACATGTCTTTGACTACTTTCCTATGTCCATTATTGTTAAGCTAACATTAATTTACAATTACCTCAAAAAATTGCTAGCCATCTTGAAGTATAAACTTGACAGTAATGCATGTAACTGCTCCAATTTGTTTATTTTATGAAAATATATTAGTCGAGGCCTTCTCATGTAGTTGTCACATGGGTCTCCACTCAATGGATTAGTTTAGATTGGGGGATTGATTAATACTACATAGGAAAACTAAAGCTTACTACTAACAATAAAGTCTTCCTCCCGATGATTCAATATGAAACTACATATAATTGTGTAACTCGGGTTCAAGCAAAATAAATTTAGACATGTTTTTAAAATACATAATGACACTTGAACAATTTAACTATCTATGCTTTCCACCACAATGTTATTAGCTAGATTCACAAACAAAAAGTATCTTATTTGTGAGTATGGTTTCGCATCCAACAAACAAAGGTAAGGTGAGCACTAAGTGCCCAACGACTTGCAATACTAGCTAATATGGTTTGTAAACTCCATTTGTGAAAGTAGCACCAATGCAAACATAGAAATACACCATTAGTAAACAATAATTTAGATGATTCCAAAACCTTTGTGTCATTTTTCTAGGCTTTCATGTGACCAACAAAGATAAAGGTCAATCTTGTTTCATTTCCATAAAGATTTATATCATGTTGTTCTCAACAATGTTCCTTTTTTAAACTACACTACATAGCATATTCATGCTTTACTATCCAATCAATCCATCATGTATCCTCAACATTGACACAATGTGTATCCAAATTTTTCTAGGTGTCGTACAATTGTATATTAGCTGCATATTTTCCAACAATATGTTTTATTTTAATCTAAAACATTATATAGAAGTCGTACACGTGCATATTAGTTGCATATTTTCCGAACAATATGTTTCAATTGATTCTAAAACATCGCATCTGAAACGTACATTTCAATTCCTTGAAGAGAAATGTTATTCTTGGTTATATATGTATCTAAAATGATGATATGAAGTATGTCCAAAATATTCCTATTTTTCTTTGGGAAGGAGCACAGGCAATGGCGATTCTAGAAACCATGAAGTTTACTACATTTAAATGTATGAAAGAATGTGTGAATGCATAGTTAAGAAGTAGGGCTATTTGTTGCCAAATAGTTGGCTATTGTTCAAGGGTTTTGGAAAGTTTTGGCTATTTCTCGTACGAGTAATATTCGCTAGAAATAAGATATATATTGTGAGATACATTCGTCCAATCATTTATATTTATTAAGCCCATGATGTTTCTTTGTACTTAGATATATAATAACATCCATCGACAACTTATGGTCCTTTAGGAGGCATGGATGTGGGTGTGCAATAGACATGTGTCTTTGCTTTTAGGAGGCATGGATGTATGTGTTGTGATAGCCACGTGTTGTTGCTTCTATCATAACTTTGTGAGTGATTGGACAAGCAACTTGCCCTAAATATATAATGTTTGTACTTTGGCAAGAAGACAACTTGTGAGGGGTGCAATTGGAAACCCTAAACACTCGCATTATCATGGGACTATGATGCAAGGGATACATGGAACCACCAGAGAGCATAAGCCCAAAACACTTGCACAAACAACCAAAACTTAGCACTCTAATGGAACATTAAATTGGAACTTTTGTGACGGTGACCCTACTTGGACTTTGCCACGATGATGCCAAGGAAATATCATTCAATGAATATGAAGGTAGCACGTTTTAAGAAATTGGTTGGAGTTCAATTTTTTTGGGTAGCACGCTTCTTTCCATATTTGAATAAATTTATCACTTCTTTCCATATTTGAATAAATTTATCACGTTTATTCTTTCTAATGATACTCATGGTGGATTTGCTCTAGATGAGGGAAATAAGAAGAGTTTTTCATTGGATCAAGTAGCATAAAACCTCCATCCATTTCAACAATAATGGTCAAAATAACGCAAAATGCTGTGCCTTGTCATTGGCAATAAGATTTTACAGTTTGAATAAAAAAAATGTAGTAAGCAAATCTGGATATAGATAGACTGTAAAACTTATTCATCTAGTATTTAATGCATTACCACAACTATAATGTAGACATTGTCATGATTGGGCAAGGGTGTTTCCACGATTTGTGCCTTAACCAATACCATGAACATATGATCCACCATCATCTTCTTGATCATGATCATTTATATAGTGGCAGTACGATCAACCCTCGTAGCTTCGAGCTCATTTTATTGCAGATGATGCCGACCGGCGGCTCGTGCTAATTGGGCGGGAATATGCTGAATTCCATGGATTGGGTGTTGGCCATGGTAAATTGTAATAGTAAAAATTCAATAAAAGCAGACTTTTTTTACACACTTCTTTGGATTATGAAAGAGCTCTCTGTTTCTCTCTCTTTAAAGCAGACCCATATATTTTTATACTATATGACCTATCCATCTGTCACATGGGTTGTTAGCAATCTATTCAAATATGAAGAAAAAGAAGGAGCTGAAGCAACTATGGAGAAAAAAAGATAGAGATCTAATAATTATACCTTAAAGATTTATATATATATATATATATATATATATATACATACATACATACACATATACATGTATAAAGCCTGTCTTTTACACCTTCCTTTCACTTCTTATCTCAGAGTAACACCCCACAACTCTGTGTTCTCAAAACACTCCTCCATTAATCCTGACTTCACCATGCCCACTGAAGAAGAACAAGAAGATCATAAACAAGAACAAAAACATGATAAGGAGGGAGAAGACCAAAGGGAAGAAGATCAACAAGAAGATCAACAAGAAGAAGAAGAAGAAGAAGAAGAAGAAGAAGAGGTGAAAGGGGACCATGTTTCTCTACTCAGACACTCCCATGTCTTCTCTGGTGTTTGCAGGAATTGTGGTCAATTTTCGCGTACCCCAAGCCCGAATTGGAAGATGTCAATTCCCAGGGAAAAACCCCCTATATCTGAAGTTCCTCATCATCGGCCCCCCCATCATCTAGCGGTTGGGCCTCTCCATGGCCAGCATGTTATCTCTGCTCGAAAGCTTGGTGCTGCCCTTTGGAAATTGAGTGGCTCATACTATGGAAGGCAGCCGCAACCCCTACCACCACCGCCACATCAACAATGTTTGGCCCCTTCATCTTCTCCTCCCAACACAAAAACCTCCATGAAAGCTTCTTCTTCTTCTTCTGCATGTCATCCTATAATGTGCAAGGTACTCTTCTTTCTTCTTTCTCTTTCTGTATAATGTATGTAAGGCTCGTGCATATATGTAGGTAGGCTCATTCATAGGGGTGTGTATGTGTATGTATGTGTACATACATATGTGCTACTATGTATTCCCTAGTGCTTCTCCTTTTGGTTTTGTGTAATGTATGTACATATGTACCTTTCATGTCAGCTAATTAATGTATGTACATATGTACCTTTGCATGTAAGCTAATTAATGTATGTACATTTTTGCATGTACGGGAATGTATATACATACATATGTGTCCGTATGTATCACAGGTTATGTTGTTTGGACAAGAGCAACTACTCAAAATTTTCCTTTCTTTGAGATCACTTAATCTACCCATATGATATATATAAGTCCAGAGGAAAATCCTTGATTGCTAAATGGTAGGGTATATATAACAGATCAATGCAAGGAAGCATCTGAAATCTCGGCAATCATGGCCTTTTACCCAATGCGAATCGCCCACATCCGAAGAAGACCTGGTAAGGGTGCTTCATCAACTGTGCTTGCTGGAAGAAGAGCATCGGCGCGTCGTTTGCTCACTACGCTCGGACTTGAAAAGGTCTCGCGCAAACGCACATAGACTTAGAGCCGAGCGGAAGCTCTACCGACAACGCATCATTGAATCGAAGTCGAAGCTCGCCGAAGAGAAATCGATGGCTCATATTCGAGTACAAGAAGCGGTTTCGTTGGCCATTGCCTCTCTCAAAGAAGACCTAGACAATGAGAGGAAGTCTCGGCACAAGTTGGAGGCATATCAAAAGAAGATTCTGAAGGACATGGGCGAGACCAAGAAATCCCTCACGAAGGTCCAAAAGGACCTGGAAAGAGAACGGAGAGCGAGGGAATTGATGGAAGATGTTTGTGAGGAATTGGCAAAAAAAATAGGTGATGATAAGGCAAAGGTTGATGAGCTTAAGAGGCAGTGTGCCAGAAATCGGGAGGAGGCCGTGGAAGAGCAGAAGATGTTTGAAACAGCGGATGCTTGGAGAGAAGGAAAAATACACAGGATGCCATCACCTAATGGTATGAGCTCTCCTCAAAGAAGCAACAATGCTTTGAAAGAGATTCAAGGATCCCATAGTAGAGATAATAGCTTAAAAACAAAGCTTTTACAAGCTAAATTAGAGGCCCAACAAGGAAGGATTAGAAGAAACAAAGGTTGGAGTTAATTATGTTTAGTTGGTGTTTTACCTCAATGGGGACACATGTAGATGTTTGTTTGGAATAGCTAACCTATGTATACGTATGTATAATTGTAAACACGGAAATCCGACTGTTCCATTTGTTTATTAATGATGAGGTGTATGCTGTCTCTTTAAAAGAATGTTACTTAGCCAAAAGTTTGCATCTCATCGATAGGTCATTACCAAAATGTATTGTGATTGAATTTTCCATCCAACAACAGCATGATCCTCACAGTTGGTTATTGTACTACTCTGGAAAGGCACAAATTCATGTTTAGATTGTGCTTAGAGGAGCGTGAACCCCCTTCTCATGGATGGATAGGTAGTCCTACATTTAACCTTGCAAGGGAATTAGAGCTTAATGCATTGGATAAAAGGGACAGCCTATTTGGGTTCCTAGGTATCTTTAGTGCTTCTAGCATTTCTCACAATGGCAACCTAAACCAAAGCACTTGCATTAGATTCATAAGTGGACGATTTCGGAGCATATGATGATGATTGATAAGTGGCCGATGTGAGAGCATGTGATTCATAAGTGGACAATTTCAACATTTATGCCAAGCCTAATGGTTGTAGCCTTGTAGGTGTGATCTTCCTTTATGGCAACACATTTTAATTGGTGAGTGAAAATGTTGATATTTTTCAACGCTTTATCAACTATTTGAAGGAAAGTCTGGATTGAACCCAAACACGTTTTCTGCATTATTTATTAGTGATAGTAATAGAGCAATCTCTAGCAATTTAGGCCTACACGTAGGCTGTAGCACATGAGGCATTGGCTAGATTGAGGTTGCTTATATGTTCACATAATATGGATGGATTGCTGTCAACAAGCCTACATCCTCCTTAGGGCATTTTATGCTTTTCTGTGAAGAAAGATACTTCATCATTGTCTAAACAACATCATTATCATAACTAAGCCAAAACATTTAATTAATGTGTGTTTGAATATTTGAATAATGAATCATCTAACATCATACCAAGACAAACATTTGGCATCATCTACAAAGTAAAAGTTCCCATAATATCCTTGAGTTGTGAACGTAAATATGAAGGTTTCACTTACTAGATTTCCACAATTGACTATGTTGCGAAGACTTAGAACCAGATGGTAATTCAGACTAAGCATATGCCACTAATACAAAAAAGATAATTTATATCATACACTTAATTAACATAAAATAATAATTAGTGTTAGCATATTCATTCAATCATCTCAACAAATTTAAATCCTAATTTAAAGCTCAATTAGCCCATTAAACTTCAAACCAGACATGAAAATTGAAACATACAATGCTTTGAATTCTCCCAATTATGAGACTTTCTAGTTAAGAACTGAGTTAGCAGAAACAAGCTGCTAATGTGAGATTTAGGAGTTAACCTTTCAGATATGATCAGATAGTAAGAAAGAAAATGTCGTCATAATATCATACAAATATATTAAATTTCAGTTAAATTTTAATTATCATGAGATTAAAAGCCCACCTCAGACCAAAAAGCAGACTATAGTCTTTAGTTTTGTATATCTTTAGTCTTTATAAACTATTAAGGATGTTATATGCATAAGTTTTTCTTCTAAATGCAACTCAAAATATACACATTCATCACCAAAATGTGCAAGTTGTTTCACTATATAATAACATGCATCGATGATATTATTTAATTTGATTATTCTTCATTCTCTGGATAGTATAGCTCAACAAACGTTGATAGACTTTTCCATAGGATCCAAAGTTCAAAGTTCAGCTCTCGATTTCTTCATTTCACCAAAAAACAAATATGTCTACAGAAATATGCAAGCAATGACAATCAGTTGCGAATAACCCTTAGGAAGCACCTACCAAACATTCAACTAGCATCAAACAAAGGAACCATCTTGTATGCACTTAATTCTATCACTATATTAAGTCAATAATATGCATATCACAAAATTTCAAGTTCCAAAGATATTTACTCAGCAATCATGGAGAGATCAATGATTAACATCTAAAATTCTAGAACCAACAAACCATATTACATAATTATTTTTCCATTACTGAATGATTAAGATGTCTGTCTCGTTAATAATTAACAAACGCAAACAACAAAAATCTATTAAAAATTTTCATTAGTATGTACCAACCAGGTAAGCAAGGTTTGTGTTAAGCCCTTTCAACTAATCATAATACTTGCAACACAGTTGATGAGACCAACATGTATATATGCAATCTAGTAAACGCATAGTGGGATGCAATCAAAATGCATGTGACCAACCCCAGGTGGCCATCGATAAGGCAGATGACAAAACAATGTATCTCCCAAATTCACCTTCTATTCATGAACCATTCTCATTGTCATAAACGTTATCTTTCTCTTGACGCGAAAACTAACCTTTTTCATTGTCTCTCTCTTTTCACTTGTAGTCAAAGGTGGGCATGGCAGGCCCAGAAGAAGTCTCAAAGGATGCCAAAGTCTCTCCACTAGATGCCGGTGCTTCTTCTTTCTTCCCGCCGAATAGGCCTTTACCAATTGCAGCCCAACCTGAATCATTCGAACTAGAACTAGTAGATAAAACTTCACTTGAAGAAGAAGAAGAAGAAGAAGAAGAATCGGCGGCTTCATCTTTCTTGCTTCCAAATATGCCACCCATCCACGAGGTCCAACCCGATTCAGACTCCGCAGGAGTGGAATTGGCAGATGGTAGGGGGGAATTGGGCATTTGCCCAGGCAAGTAGACGCCAGCTGGAAGACCCATGGGCTGCTCAATAGGAGGAGGGGGCAATTGGGCCATGTTGGCAAGGACCCGATTGATCATAAGACCCGCGCCTTCGATGAGGGCGAGAAGGACCCCACCGAAAAGGGCCGATCGGGAAGCCGCCCGGGCACCATGCCTCATCTGTAAGAAGCCGCCTGTGGCCGCCCCAGCAAAGATAGAGTTCCAGGGGTCCTCCTTCTGACGGACGTAGACCATGGAGCAATCGAAGACGGAGAAGAGGCCGCCCCACACAGCAAAGCTGCCGCCGATCCGGGGCGCGTTCATACGGATGGCCTGCGCACCGCCCAACAGTCGCTCTCCGTTCGGCGAGTTCTTCATGCCCTTCACGAAATGGAAGGCGGAGCCGCCCACCGCGCCCATCCCAAAAGCTCCGCCGATGTCGTCCAGGATGCGATCAGGGCATGGCTCTCGGGTCTGATCGGGGGCAGACATCCCTCCTCCTCCTCTCTCTCCTTCACACGCCTCTGATTGTCTCTGCTTCTCGTCTCTCTGTCTCTGTCTCTGCTTCTTCTGTGGTATACCTGCTCACCTGAGTCAGAGAGCTTTAGGGTTCCCTCGCATTTCCACACACGCATACATATGTATATTTTATGCATGTATGTATGTATGCATGCATTAATGTATGGATGTAATTATGTATGTATGTATATATATATATGTATGTATGTATGTATGTATGTATGTATGTATGTATGTATGTATGTATGCGTGCATTAATGTATGGATGTATGCATGTATCATGTATGTATGTATGTATGTATGTAATGTATGTATGTATAATGTGTATATGTATGTATGTATGTATGTATGTATCGATGTATGTATGTATAATGTGTACGTGTATGTATGTATGTATGTATGTATGCATTAATGTATGTATGTATAATGTGTATATGTATGTATGTATGTATGATATGCATATGCATATGCGAATGTGAATGCCTATATGTATGTATAATGTGTATCTGTATGTATGATATGCGTATGCCTTTATTTATGTATAATGTGTATATGTATGTATGTATGTATGTATGTGTGTGTGTGTGTATGTATGTATGTATGATATGCATATGCATATGCGTATGTGAATGCCTGAATGTATGTATAATGCGTATCTGTATGTATGATATGTGTATGCCTTTATTTATGTATAATGTGTATATGTATGTATGTATGTAAGGAACCAAATGTGCTTTAGGGTTTCCTTCTACACATATCAGGCGGCGCCAACTTCCTTCCCAAAATGAAATGTTCCTACGAGAGGGAGGGTGGGACGCAAAACAACAAATTCCACACCAAGTTTTGCTACAAATTGATGGTATCCTTGTGAATACACAACGTCATTGAGTTATGTTGGTGCTTTTTTTACTTCTTTATTATAGGGGAAAATATCAACATTGTTATACCCATGGGTTCATGTAACTTCTTAGATGTTTATTACTATGGTATTATTGTGACTTTTTAACAATGAGCTATAGCTATTTTCATCAAAATACACATATACAAGGTAACAATCATCCAAGGTTTGGTTTGACCTGAACCAAACCACGGAAAATGTGGTCTCAATAGTTTGGTTTGGTTTGATTTAGTTTTTGAAATTTGTAAACGTTTTCGTTTGGGTTTGGTTTGGCTTGGCGGTTCAAGGCTTGGGTTTGGTTAGATTTGAGCCTTTATTGACTTAATGGTTTGTGGTTAAAACGACATTAAACTACAACATAAACAATGCAAGGGTTTAAAGTTGTGACATTTTTTATTTATTTTTGTTGAGAATCAAGCTCAACATAGTGCAACGTGTGAACACACCTTTTGAGAATCTATGATTACTCAAAAGTCAAGAGTCACACCACTACTCTCTACACATTAACTATGTAGTATATATTCCCAATGACTATGAGTCTTCACATTCCCCAAGAGAGAGTAGTTGTTGAAGTTAGTTAATGAAGAAAGAAGGTGACTATATATAAAACACCTTTCTCCTACTTCATATTAAGTCCGTTGTGACTCCTTGTAATGCTACATTTTGTATTTGCTATTCTACTTATGAATATACACCTTCTTCATTAGTATTCCTTTATCTATCTATCTTGTGTTCTCTCTTCTCTCTTGTAATTCCTCTCACACATACACATAACACACATCTCTTCCGCTACACAAGAATCATACCCGATTCTTTACATGGTATCAGAGCGGTTTGGTAGCTCGATCTAGCCCATCTGCATGTGTTGTGCTCTACGCCGACGTTCGAGAAGAACAGGTTCATCGCTATCGTAGTGTGACTACATAGTTCGTGTTTGAGTGAGAAGGAAAAGAAGAAAGAAAGCTTCATCGACAATGAATACTCAAATTGGGAGCGCTCTCCCTAGTGAGAAGCTAGATTGAAACAACTTTGCATCTTGGGAGTACAAGATGCACCAATACCTTGTTGGCCAAGGCTATTGGGGTTACATCAAAGGAGCACAAGAAAACCGACTCGACCCGGAAGATGCCGACTATGCAACATGGGAGCAAGCGACAAGCCGAGTGATGTATTGTTTGGCGACATGTGTTCATGACCAAATGCTCGGCTACATTCGAGAAGCCGAGACGCCAAAGGAAGCGTGGGAGAATCTACGAAAGATTTTCGTTGCCAACACAACTGCGAGAAAGCTTCAACTCCGCCAAGAGTTGAACAACATCCAACAAAGGGATATGTCCATCACGAGCTACACCTTGAAGATCAAGGAGCTTTGCGACTCGCTTGACTTGATAAGCGTCAATGTGGACAATGATGAGATGGTGCAAATATGCCTCGACGGCCTTACATTATGAATTAGCTTTATAACGTTAGGAGCTATAACTTGTTGCCATAGTTACTTATAGCATTTGAGATCCAATACCCTTTGTGAAAGAATCGTGCAAAAGTTAACACAAAAAATTAGTTTGAACTTTGCATCGAACTACAAAAACAAAAACAAAACCGTGAACACGTTTCTCAATGGTCGTATGGTATGTAAATCTCTTGAACCATTTTGTTTGAGCTTGGAAACCCCTCAAACACTTCTATATAATTGTTGATGCATGAGGTTTCACTTGGGGCATGGTGGTTTGGACATCACTTGTTCGTGATGTGTTCCATTATGACAATGAATCTATGGACCGTGGATTCTACACTAAATATGGAAGTGTTCATACATTACCACTGATGTCATTACAGTTTTCAGGAGTAAGGAAGGAAGTCCAGCAGTCAGTATGGGAGGTATTGACTAGTACCATTGTATATCACATTTGGAAGGCTATGTGTTCTCTCGTTTTCCATCAACTTAAAACACCACCAACTGAAGTGGTTTTGAACATTTGGTTAGACATAGTTCATACTTTGAAGGGTCAATTGGATGGTATAGTTGGAGATTCTGAAGCTAAAATTGCTCAACAGAGTGAGTTTCTTATTATCTGGACAACTACTCCATTCTTGACATCCAATTATGGCACTCCTTATTGGCATTTTCAGTCGCCAAAATGGTTGTTTTCCCCGCCAATCACATAAAGGTTTAAAATCTTGTAAATTGTTTATACTAATGATAGGATATATTAAAAATAAAAAATAAAAAAATTGTCGATGCATGAGGTGAAACAACATAATCATACATATATACATATACATTTGTGTGCGTCTACTTTGCTTATGTATGACCCAAGGAGGCTGATGGATATGAACGTCATTGTGGTCGACCTTCTTCAAATGAGCTCGACATGAATCAAACACGCAACCTTCTAATCTGGAGTTAGATGCGCTACCATTGCGCCACGAATCCTATGTGGCCGAAAAATAAACTATAACACTATCGAACTAACGCCTTAGCTATTACACGGCGGATCCTACATATTATTATGGCCCAAGGAGGCTGACGGATACAATATGTAGGATCCGCCATGTAATAGCTAAGGAACCCAACGCCAAGGAGGTTGACCGATAAGACTGTCCTTGTGGTCGACCTTCCTAAAATAAACCCGACGTGAATCGAACACGCAACTTTATGATCTGGAGTCAAATGCACTACCATTGCCCAATGGATCTAACATGTTATAAAAATGACCTAGTTGCACTATCAAACACGCCTTAACTATTGCACGACAAATCCTACATATTGTTATGGCCATTATGGCCAAATGAGGCCGACGGACAACACCATAATTGTGGTCGACCTTCTTGAAATGAACCCAACGTGAATCGAACATGTAACCTTCTGATCTGCAATACAATTTAGCCCAAGCAGGCTGACGGATATCACTCATATTGTGGTCGACCTTCCTAAATGAACCCAACGTGTATCAAACACTCAACCTTCTGATTTGGAGTTTAATGCGCTACCATTGCGCCACAGATCCTATGTGTTCGAAAAATGAACTAATTGCGCTATCGAACACGCCTAACTATTGCATGACGAATCCTACATTATTGTTATGGCCCAAGCAGGCTAACGGATAAGACCGTCGAAGTTTTGATCTAGAGTGAGACGCGCTACCATTGCACCACGGATCCTACGTGTTCGCAATATGAAATATCGAACATGCCTTAGCTATTGCAGGACGGATCCTACATCTTGTTATGGCCCAAGGAGGCCGACGGATTAGATCGTCATCGTGGCCAACCTTCCTAAAATGAACCCGACGTGAATCAAACACGCAACCTTCTGATCTGGAGTCAGTTGCGCTACCATTGCGCCACGGATCCTACATGTTCAAAACATGAATTATCAAACACACCTTAGCTGTTGCACGACGGATCCTACATCTTGTTTTGGCCCAAGGAGGCCGATGGATTAGATTGTCATCGTGGTCGACCTTCCTAAAATGAACCCGACGTGAGCTATTACACGACAAATCCTACATCTTGTTATGGCCCAAGAAGGCCGACAAATAAGAAAGTCATTGTAATCGACCTCCCTGAAATGAACCCGACATGAATTGAACACGCAACCTTCTAATATGGGGTCAGATGCCCTACCATTGCACATCATTAGCAATTGAATGACGAATCCTACATATTGTTATGGCCCATGGATAAGACCGTCATGTTGGTCGACCTTCCTAAAATGAACCCGAAGCGATGTGAATCGAACAGGCAACGTTCTGATCTGGAGTTAGACGCCCTACCATTGCGCCACGGATCCTACGTGTTCGAAATATGAACTATCGAACATGCCTTAGCTATTGCACGATGAATCCTACATCTTGTTATGGCCCAAGGAAGCCGACGGATAAGAAAGTCATTGTGGCCTACCTTCCTAAAATGAACCCGACGTGAATCGAACATCCAACGTTCTGATTTGGAGTCAAACGCGCTACCATTGGTCCATGGATCCTACGTGTTCGAAATATGAAATATCGAACACGCCTTAGCTATTGCACGACGAATCCTACAATTGGTATGGCCCAAGGAGGCTGACTGATAAGTTCGTCATTGTGGTTGACCTTCTTGAAATATACCTGAGGTGAATCTAACACGAATGTTCTCAATGGAGTAAAACGTGCTACCATTGCGCCACGGATCCTACATATCGTTATGGCCCAAGGAGGCCAATGGATAAGACCGTCATTTTCGTCGACCTTCCTAAGGAACCCGACTTGAATCGAACACATAACCTTCTAATCTAGAGTCAGACATGCTACCATTGCGCCACGGATCCTACGTGTTCAAAATAAACTAGTTGCACTATCAAACACACCTTAGCTATTGCATGACAAATCCTACATTATTGTTATGGCCGACCGATAACTCCATCATTGTGGCCCACCTTGCTGAAATGAACCCAACGTGAATCGAACATGCAACGTTTTGATATGGAGTTAGACTCGCTACCATTGCGCCACGGATCCTACGTGTTTGAAATATGAACTATCGAACATGCCTTAGCTATTGCACGATGAATCCTACACATTGTTATGGCCCAAGGAGGCTGACCGATAAGTCCGTCATTGTGGTCGACCTTCTTGAACTGAACCCAATGTGAATAAAAAACGTAACGTTTTGATATGGAGTCAGACGCTGTCGTGAAGATTCCGGGCCATAGGTAGAAACAAGGTGAAACGCGCAGGAACACCAGTTTACACGAATGCACGCCTCGAGAGAATTAAATAGGAAAGTACTAGGCATGAGTATATGGAGGGGTACTAGGTAGTTAGGGCATTAAAGAAGAAATAGACATCGCATATGTAGGGAGAGTTACGAGGGGAGAGAATCTAGGAAGGGAAAACGACGGGTCATGAATGCTTGTAATGGTCGTTCTTTGTGCTATAAAGGGGGCGACCTTCGACTGTCTTCAGGAGGCCACTTTTGAGAGGAGAGGAGATACAGAGAGGAGTCTAAGGACTGATCATCGGTAGGCGCTTCCACCTACACGTGTCAGACGCCCGAGTGCTCCCGACCAGGGGATCGACCTTCAGCGTGCCCACGTACCTTCGTGTTTGGCTATTGCCAAGCTCTACGCTCAATCGCCGGCTCTGATCTGGTTGTAATCACCCACAACACCGTGCACCTGTGTTGTGTAATAGAAACCTTCTCTACCTAACAAACGTTGTTCTCAGAGTCTTGCCAGTGTTTGCGTCTTCGCACGACTCTCTTACCCTCTCTCGTTCGCTAGCCTTACTTGTTTTCCCGTGGTCTCAAGACCTACACGGTCCTCCAACTCCTCCCTCCTCGTTTTCTCGATTCCTTGGTTCGAGACCCCCGTGGTCCTGCCCGACTTCTACGCATCCGCGAGGATAACCTCGATATAATTGGTGAACCCGACGTGAAAAAGGGCGGCAAAGCAATCTGGAGATGAGAGGAAGCGAACTTGCAGAAGCAATGGCGGTGGCGGTAGACCGCCTGGTTAGTGCTCGCGAGGGCGCGAGTGCCCTTGACCGGGCCATAGAAGCAACGGTTGGCAGAATAGGCCGGTTCGGCGGAAAGGACACCACGAGTTACTTAGAGGCTTACCAATCGGAAATGCAGATGAGGAACATACCCGAAGATAGACGACTAGCGAGGTTTCCCTGGGTCGTAACACCACACATCCATACAGAGATAGTCGAGATACAAGCAGTCTGGCGCGATTGGGCGGAATTCGTAGAGGAAGTTCTCGAGAGGTACAACTATGATGAGTCACTCTGGCTATCCAGAAAGGATTTTATGGACTGGGTCAACAATCCAAACAAGGGTCAGAACGCTTCGGCGCTCCTCCAGGAGTTCGATTCACGGTTCGCACGACTCTCTAGATTGGTCCGAACCGTGCTCGAAACAAGCAAAGTCCTATTTTTCGTAACATCTTTCGATTCACGCGTCCATGAAAGCATGGGTCTTCTTTTGGAAACCAACCGAGGTCTCATGACTAACTGGGCGACCATCAAAGAAGTATGCAGCAGGATTGACAAATGCCGAGAATGGAGAGAAAAGGGATCCTCGTCGATCGGTCCGGCTGTCGAAATCAGGGCCAAACCGACGCCGATCTGAATGGAAGAAACGAGGAGGTGGCTCGAGCTAGGCCCAACCCCGACGAACATAGTCGCGGGACCTGCGGGCGACGCAGGGCTAGAAGAACTAACAAGGATGGTACGTGACCTCCAGATCGCCCAAGCCCGCTGAAGTGACGAGGGTCAGCCGCGCGACCGGCAACCGGCGACCAATCAGAGGTGCGTATGGTGCGACGCCACCAGACATGCCCGGAGAGAATGTGCTGACTTTGGAGAAGCACTCAAGAGTAATGTAGTCTACCTTTCGAACGGTCGGGTATATGCGAGCGACATGCGAAGACTGCTCGACACGAATTTTGGACGAGGTGGCATGAAGAGGCTAATGGAAGAGGCTGCGACCCGGCACGTTGAAGCCATCCACTATTCGGCTTCAGCCAGCATCCGAGTAGGGGAAAAGGTGGCCAAACCTGATTCAAACCCTAGGTTTTGGCCGGCTATTCTTGAGACCTTGACCGGAGGAAGGTTGCTGAAGGGAGAAGTGGAGCGCGCAGAAGAACGTGTGCGCGAAGTTACCGGGTGGAGCGACCTTGTTGAAGAAAGCACCGGCTTTGTGGAAGTCATGTGTAGGAACCACGAGGCCCTGATCGACGAAAGACGAGCGGGGAAAACCGGGGGAGCGGGCCCTTCGGGGAGGTATGACACCCGAAGCACGCCCAAAAAGAATGATGCCACTCCGACCGGGTCCCAACAGAAGGAGAAGGGTAGGATTCCGAGCTTCCGCGTAAGCTCGGAAATCGAGAAAACAACGAACCTACAAAAGGTTCTAGAGGAGCGAGTTCTCGACAGTCGCATAGAACTCACGCTTAGGGAAGTGCTCGGTATAGCAAGAAGTGAGTTCCACGACAATATCGTGGAACTCGTGAAGAGAAAGCGTCTCACGATGGAACCGGAGCCCGAGAAGCCGGTTGAGGTGAGGGCGGCACTCTTCGACGAGATTGCCATGGAAGACGAGCTCGCAGAAAGCCACTACGCCAAGACGCACTGGGCAAGAGCTACTACAGAGACCCCAGTTCGAATTGGGAATGTCAAGGAACCGATGGTGGCATTAATCGACCACAGGTCGGAAATTAACCTAATGTCCATGGACTTCTACAAAAAGGGAAATTGGCCGATCACCACCAAACATGGGTGGAAGATACGCGCGGCAACAAGAGCCATGGAAGAGCTGCACGGGGCCTGCCCGAACGTTAGGGTGAGCGTCGGAGACGTCGACATAAACCAACACTTTTTTGTGCAAGAAACGTCCTCCCACTTGGTCATCCTCGGGGAACCATACATCACGACGGCTAGAATGGAGACGAAAGTGCTGGACAATGGTTCAACCTATGCGAGGGTAAAAAGTAAGGACGACCGTCACTCCGTCCAATTTTTGACCGTTCGGAAGAACCACGAATGAAACCGGGACTCCCTCGGAAATGATGATAAGCCGGATTTTTAGATAGGGCTATCAAGGTGGGGGGCCACGATAGTCCGGACCACCGGGAAACTCCCCACACTTGTAAAATAGGTAGGAAAGTTTTGTTCTCCAACAACGGAGGGTGTACCATAGCTGGCATCAACGGTAGAGAAAGAAAATGGGTCGAGATATGCTTGAAGGCGTGCGGAGTCTTAAGCCACGACGAAGGAATTGGGGAAGCCGTGGAGGCAGTCTCGTTTGATGACACCTTGGGGGAAATCGGGAAGGTAGTCGAAGGAGGTCTAAGCGAAGACCGAGTCATACCGGTCAACTCGATCGACATGTATGAAGTCATTGCGGACTTCGAAAGAGGAACCGGCCCGGAACTGGGGCACATCGGATTGCCCAAATAGACACAAAATACAAGACTGTGGGCTAGAAGGTGAAGCTCGTCGCGACTCCCTCACCGGAGGGCAGCTGGGAATGAATAAAGGGGGTCGCTACCAACCCGAGCTTGCGAGATCCAGCCGTCATAGGACATCGTTTCACCGACAAAACGCTACGAGAATTGAAGATCGGTGGGGGTGGCTTCCTACTGCCGACGGAAGAGGGCCGGTTCAGAAGAATGCTCGAGGGGCATGGGAAGGCCTTTGCATTCTCACTAGGAGAGATCGGGTGCGTCAACCCGACCATCGTCGAGCCAATGGTGATCTTTACAGTACCGCACATACCATGGAGTCTCAAGCCGATCCCAGTACCGGGAGCTCACATGCCGATGTTGATGGAGCTTCTTAAGTAGAAAGTGGAGCTGGGCATCCTCGAACTGTCGAGTGCCCCCTATTCTAACCGGTGGTTTACGGTACCAAAGAAGAAAGGCACGCTACGGTTCATCCAGGACTTGCAACCGGTCAACAAATTGACCATCCGCAATACAGGAGTCGGGCCGTCGATCGATGAGTTCGCTGAAGCCTTCTCCGGAAGGTCCATATACTCGGTCGGAGGTCTTTACTCGAGGTACGACCAATTCCAGCTCGCCATGGAAAGCAGGGACATCAGGACGATGCGGACCCCTCTCGGCGTAGTTCGAATGTGTACCCTACCACAGGGTGGAACCAACTCGGTGGCACACATGGTGAACGCAATGAACAGAGTTCTGAGGGACTACATCCTGGACATCACCATGCCTTTTCTAGACGACATCCCTATCAAGGGGTGTCCAGAAGACGCTAAGGATGAGTTGATCGGCACGGACAGGTGCCGAAGGTTTGTTTCGGACCACATCTCCGACTGCGAGAAGATATTACGGAGGGTTGAAGGCCCACGGCTTCCCTTCTCGGGAGAAAAGTTGGCTTTCAGACAACCGGAGATATTAGTGGTTGGCCACCTATGTGGGCCGTATGGCCGGAAGCCATTGCCGACCAAGGTAGAAGCCATCTCGGCAATGAAGGAGGAGTGCGGATCCATCACAGAGGTCCGATGGTTCTTGGGAGCATGCGCCTTCTACCACATATGGATCCCTCATTACGCGCACGTCGCCGAACCACTCTACGACCTACTGAAGAAGAACAGGAAATTCGAGTGGACGAAGGAACATATGGAGGCAGTCCGGAAACTAAAACGAACGCTTACTACAGCATCAGCTTTCCGCAAAGCGGAATACACACCGGGAACTCCGGTCTACATCATTGTGGACACCAACCCGACCGAGATCGGGTGGGTCGTAAATCAAGAGGACGAAGACGACACACGCTTCCCTATCCGGTTCTGTGCGAAGGTACTGAGTGAGCGACAACAAAGGTACGCTCAAGTTCAGCACGAGCTGTAGGGTATCGTTTCGGCGGTTAAGGTCGGCAAAGATTACCTAATCGGGACAGAAGTAATTATCAAAACGGACTGCTTGCCAAATCTCGGTATGGTCTTCGGATGCATGTTACCGATTAGGAACATGGTCTACGGTCAGTCCTTCGACCTAGACCTCCAAGTGATTGTGAAACAACGAATGGTGGCGTCTATGCGTAATACGTAGGGGAATGTTCCCCGTAACCTAGCGGCGTATAAGGGAGACGGCTACAACCGACTCCTTAGCAGTGGTTACACTCACGTTCTTACACTCTCAGGTATTCCAGACACACAATAGATTAGCCGTAGCTATACACAGATTTTCAGAGAAGATAGAATTCTATTACGATGCGCTTCTTTACATTCCAAAATACACGCTCCTTCTATCAGAGGTTTTTTGCCCTTTATATACGTAGGGTCTATTTAGCCGTTCACGCTTCCTACGTGAACCGTTACATGCGTTATGATCTTATATTATTTCTTATTCCTACGCTCTTGTCCGTCGGTTACTATTCCGGCGGCCAACACCTGGCATGCCTGTGGGACAGTGCCCTGGCACGTCGGACCCATCCCGTTAATCTTCTTCCAAAATGGCCCGGATGTTTGGCTCTGCTACGGTATCCGCGTTCGGAGGCGACGTAGGGCCCGTAGGTGCATCGTGGTGTGGTTCCCCTGTTTGGTCGGAATGGCTTCTTCCGGTGTCGCGGGCGTCCTGTGTGGGCGGTCCGGGTACGGTGGTTCCTCTTCTTCAGCCGTGCCCGGAATTGGCGTCGCGTTGGATTCCTCATTTGTTCGCGTGTTGCCGGCTTGTGTGATCTGGTGAAATAGCTCCTCCTGGCTTTCACCAAAATCATCTAAGAGTTGCGCGAGTTCTTCGGAATGTTGGTTCGCTAGTGCACGATAGTCTTGCGCTAGGTCCTCGCATACGACCGCAATGCTCTCCTCATTTAGTTTATAGACACCTCGTCCGTCTTTTCGCCGGTTCTCCTAGTCCGCGCGGGACACGTGCAGTTCCACTGCTTGGGTTGCCCACGCCATCCATCCTTTGTCCAACGCCGTTTTCAATTGCGCTGTGAACCTCTCCCGATTTGTTTGTAGAAGGATACGCATGTTGTCTGTGATGGCCTGGCAACGGTTGCATGCGTCCTCCACTGACTTCTGGAGGTTTGCAATTTCTTGCTGCCTAACCGCCGCTGCTTCTTCGTACGTGGTCTTTAGGCCCGCCCACAGTTGGGATTCCTTTGCATGGTGTTCTTCTAACTTCCCCATTTCATTGTTTAGGCGGATTTCGAGCTGATGCCTTCTTTCTTGTTCGACCACCAGCTGCTCGTCGAATTATGCCTTCTTTTTCTCCAATAAGGTGTAGAGTCTCGCGATTGCCGCCTCCGATTTCTTCGCTTCATCCCGTAATTGGGTGTTTTCGTCTTTTGTCCGGATGTGCTGTGTTACCTCTGCAACGAGTTTCTCTTCAAGGGTTTTTACTGCCTTCCGGCCATTAGCCCGGATCTACTTTTCTCTGTCTGAGGATTGGCGCAGTTCAGCTCGAAGGCGGTCAATTTCTGATTCCACTAGTTGCACAACCCTTTTCACTTTTGAGGTGATGGCGGTCTGAGCCTCAATTTCTTCCTTCAAAGCGTCGATGGCGTGGTTTGGTGGCAGAGTTGCCTGTTGCGCCGTAGTTGTGTTAGATTCTAACTCCGCGATGCGTTCGTTGGCTCTTTGTAGCTCGACTTGGGTCATTTTCACCTTCTTCCAGACATTCTTCATTTTAATGGCCATCTCCTTGGCGCCCGTGCTGACCTTTGCCAATTCCCTATGGACTTCGACTAGGGCTGTGTTTAATGGGGGTAGCTCCATCCCCACTCCGCGTACACCGGCGTTCCTCTGTCTACCGACCCTGGTTAGTCGGTCCTCATCGTCGCTCTCCGCCGTTTGTGTTAGGGCGCGCTCGATCATCTGGCGCTCCGCGTGCTCCTCGGCCATTTGTTGTGGGGCCTTTATCTGTTGTGTTGCCAGGAATTCCATGAGCTCAAAAGAGGTTTCGAACTGTAAGAGGGCGCTGAACTCATGGGCCGTGTCCGGGATATCTGGATATGCCAAAACCTCGCTTTCCGCCGTCAATACAGCTTTCCCTCGTTGGGACTAGGTCGTAATGATCGGCCGTGGCTCCCGGATGATTTCGAAGGTGGTATAGGGCTCCGTAGCTGCGGAGCCATCGCCTTCGGTTGTTGTCTCTACCGCTGTGGGGATGTCTTTGACCAATCCCCGCCCATCTTTCTTTTCCAATCTCCGCCGTTTCGGTTTGGGGCTATCTTGCCGTGTTTCGGCGTCTGCCTCTAGGGCTACTCTCATGGAGCGTGCCAGCTGTTCCTCTTGCGTTGTCTGTGTGTCTGGCTGGGCGGGAGGTGTTGTCCGCGTGTCTGGCTGGGCGGGTTGGGGTTCCTCTTCCCACTCTGGGGCAGCTAACTCCGCTAACCTGCGCTTCGCGGATCGGGGCGGAGGCGTGGTTCTTGGTGTTGCTCATCTCCCAAGCTTTCGTCGTAACGCCGGTGATCTCGATATTGCCGCGGCTTCCCACGATAACCATTGAAGCCGCCACGTTTGTTTGTCGGCCGGTGATTCTCATAGTGCCGACCCTCTTTAGCATAACTCGGAGGTCCACGATAATCCTCATCCTCTGGTTCGTCTTCCTCGGAATCATTGTGATTTCGGTGGTGCCGATCGTCACATGGGTTGCGATCCACATACCGTGGTCGTTCTTCTTGCCTCCTTTGTTCAGTATGGCGTGGGAGTCGTTGTGTGTCCATGCTGCGTACTATGGGGGCGACTCTGTTCAACATATTGTATTCGGATTGGTCGACTGTGTGAGCCTTCGAGTGGCAGATTGGGCAGTGGATTCGTATGTTGCACTCTACTGCGGAATGCCCCGAGTTCAAGCAAATGGTGCATTGGATTGCTTGACGAAACTGGCGTTCCTCGTCCTGGGGTAATGCTTGTCGTAAGGAGGACATAGAAAACCTTTCCTCCTCATCGTCCAACTCGAGCTGTAACGCTCGTTCAATGACCATATCTGCCATTTCCCCTTTCACGCTATTGTTGTTGAGTGTTGCCCGTATGGGTCGGCGTAATGCTGCCAGAAATGTCTCTCGAGCTTCGTCCTCCGCGGGGCTCCGTTCTAGTTTCCGCCGTAAATTTTGGAAACGTAAGCTGAAGTCTGCGATCGTCTCGGTTGGCAGTTGCTTAATCGTGTAGAACTGTTCGAGGATTTTGCGTTGTGGAACCCTCCAATGGAAGAACAACAAGAAGGCGGACTGCAACTGATCGAAGGTTGTGATTGCTGGTAGATCCATCTGTGAATGCCAAAATGCCGCTCGCCCATCCAATGTTAGCCCAAACTCCATCATTTTTGACTGGTGCGCTACCGCCTTCGAAAGGCTCTGCGCCATGTGGTTCGCATTCCAGACATTGCGGAACATGCAAATATGGGTTGCGGCGTCGGTTTCGCCGTTAAAGCGGGGATAGGCAAAGGCCATGCTGGGGGCTACAGTGGGTCGGGAAAGACCACAATGTTGTTGTGGTGAGCGTGCTCCCCGCGTATCGTCGAGGTATTTGGAGAGCGAAGAATCACCTTTGTAATCACGACAGGTAGTATTGAGGTTGCTAAGGCGAGGCTTTTGTCGTGCGCGTTCCTTTGCCTGGCGTGTGACGGACCTTGTGATTGGCCGGTCTTGTCGTGTTGGTTCTTTGGGGCATCTGCGGCTAAACATCCATTCGTCGTTGTTCGTTTGTGAGAAGACACAGATCACCAAACGTGCCAAAAGTGTTACCGATTAGGAACACAGTTTGCGGTTAGTCCTTCGACCTAGACCTCCAAGTGATTGTGAAACAACGAATGGTGGCGTCTATGTGTAATACGTAGGGGAATGTTCCCCGTAACCTAGCGGCGTATAAGGGAGACGACTATAACCGACTCCTTAGCAGTGGTTACACTCATGTTCTTACACTCTTAGTTTACCAAACACACAATAGATTAGCCGTAGCTATACACAGATTTTCAGAGAAGATAGAATTCTATTACGATGCGCTTCTTTACATTCCAAAATACACACCCCTTCTATCAGAGGTTTTCTGCCCTTTATATACGTAGGGTCTATTTAGCCGTTCACGCTTCCTGCGTGAACCGTTACATGCGTGATGATCTTATATTATTTCTTATTCCTACGCTCTTGTCCGTCGGTTACTATTCCGGCAGACAACAATGCGCAACTCCTGACCTGGCCATGCTCAGGTGGATTGCGTACATCAAGTCCCTCAACTCGGAGATACGACATATCTCGGGTAGAGACAACGCCATGGCCGATATGCTTTCTAGAGCAAGATTCGAGGATGAGGACGACATGGTATTAGAGAGCCAAGAAGTCGGCACAGACTTCTTCAAATCGGCAAGGATGAGGATAAAAGGGTGAAGCGCTCTGCCCGTGAATGAGTTCGACGAAGACGGCTACAACGGGGAGTGGCTTCTAATCGGGAGATTTCTGGAGACAATGACGACAGATGCCACGATGACTAAGGAAGAGGCCGGACAGCTCTGAAAGAAGGCATACCGATATTTCCTGCGGAACAGAAAAATCTGGAGGGTCCCAAAAAAGAGAAACGACGCGCCGCTCTGGGTAATAGCGCGGGCGGATGACCAAACAGAAGATGATGTTAGAGTTCCATGAGAGCCGTTGGTCTGAACACCGGGGTACATGGGCTACATTCAAGAAGTTAAAGGGAAAATTTTGTTGGCTAGGGATGTACAGGAGTGTGCACGACTTCGTGTCCAAGTGCGAAAGCTGCCAGATGCACTCGGTGGTTCGACACCGCGATGGACTACACCCAACTTATCCTCCGACCGTGCACTTCAAATGGATGGTTGACTTAGTTATGATGCCGATGGGTGAAGGTCAGAAGCTATACCTAGTGTTGGCTAGAGAGGACCTAACCAACTAGGTAGAGGGACCAGCACTAACGAACAAGACCACCGCGGCCGTATGCAAGTTTCTGATTGAGGATGTCATATGCCGATACGGGTGCGTGGGGAAAATCATGCCTGACCGAGGAGAGCTAGACGCGGAAGAGGCCAAGGAATTGTTCGATTGGTTAGGCGTAAAACTGTCCCTCACAACGATGTACAACTCGGAGGCAAACAAAAATTGAACGGGGCCACGGTCTGATCGTAAAGGCCATTGTACACGCTTGCAAGGGTTGAGTCGGCGACTGGCCAAGGTTGCTCCCGTACGCGTTGTCGTGAAGAAAACCGTCCACAAGTGGAATCGGTGCGCAGGAGCGTAGGAACCGGCTCTTCTCGAATGTTGTCCATGGAAGATCCTAGGCGGGTAGATTTAGTGGGTAGGAAGTAAAGGGGAAACGGCTCCTTCCTTGCCTATAAAAGGGAGGGAGACGAGAAGGGGGCAAGGGGATCGCGGAGAGTCAAGGACGAAGTGCTGTCGGTTTGGGGGCGAAGGCTTCTCTCTCTCTCTCTGGTTCGCAAACTCCATAGCTTCCTTTTGTGCAGGTTTCGGGAGGCTCGCGCTGCTCTGAGGAATGCCCGAGTGCTTCCGGCAGCACCTCCAACCTGTTCCTGTCTTTCTGTGCGTTTACGAACAGGTATCGGCATCTGATCGCCGGCCTGTTCGGTTGTAACCGACTTCGTGTTTTGTTGTCTTCGTGTTCTTGTTGTTTGTCTTTGTTAATACATACATACATTCGTGTCTTTCTGTGTCGCTGTCCCACTTGCGTCTTTGCGTCGAAGGGCCGTGTCCCTGTGGATCTACGCTCGCATGTAGAGGGTTTCTTCCCCTTCCTCTATCGCTCTTTGGTACAGGACCCCCGAGGTTCCGCCTCATTCCACGCATCCGCGAGGAATACCTCGACATCTTTGGTGAACCCGACGTGAAGGAGGCGGCAGAAGAGCAGAAGATGAGGGGGTCGGATCTTGCGGAGGCCATGGCTTCGGTCGTGGATCGGATATTGAGCACACGCGAGGGCACCGGCGCCCTCGACAAAGCCATTGAGGCGGTTGTCGGTACGATCGGTTGTTTCAGCGGAAAGGATGCTACGAAGTATTTGGCGTCCTACGGGGCGGAAATGTTGATGCGGGACATTCCGGAAGAGAGGCGTCTTGCTGGGTTCGCTTGAGTGGCGATGCCGAGCATCCATGCGGAGGTGCTCGAGGTACGGGCGGAGAGCCGTACCTGGGAGGAGTTCGAAGGCCGACTCCTAGAGAAATATTGGCTGGACGACGCGCTTCGGCTTTCGAAACGGGACTTCATGGAATGGGTGGAGTCCCCCGACAAAGGAAGAAACGCGTCGGCACTCCTCCGGGAGTTCGAAGAACGCTTTGCGCGCCTTTCGGCGCTTGACCGAACTATCTTGGATACGAGCCGGGTCCTACTGTTCGTCAAGTCGGTGGACGAGCGGGACCGGGATCAAGTCGGCTCCTTGCTGGAAACCGAAGACGGGTTGACAACCGACTGGGCTGCGGTAAAGAGAGTCTGAGGCCGTTTCGACAAACGGTGAGAATGGGCTGACAACGGGGCGGCCGGTGCGGGCTCTGTTATAGCAAGGAGGCTTGAACCGGCGCCGCAAGTACGAAGGGAAGAAACCTGGGAATGGCTCGAAACCGGTCCGGCTTCGACCGGCATGGTCAATGGCTCGTCCGGAGGAGCAGCGCTGGAGGAGTTGACGCGGGCGATAAAGGATCTCCAGATCGCCCAGACTCGAAGGGAAGGCGGCGAACCGGCTTGTGACCGACGGCCGGCAGTAGGGAACAGGTACATGTGGTGCGATGAGGTCGGCCACATCCGGAAGGACTGCGGCGATTTCGCAGAAGCGTTGAGGAGCCGGGTGGTGTACCTGTGGGAAGGCCGGGTGCACGCCGGCGACACCAGAAGGGCCCTAAACCGAAACGACGGACGAGGAGGTATGAAGAGACTGATGGAAGAGGAAGTGGCCCGACACGTGGAGGCCATCCACTACTCGGCGTCGGTCGGCATTCGGGTCGGGGGCAGCGAGGCCCGAAAGGAGGGCAAAGACGGATTCTGGTCGGCAATGCTGGAAGGTCTTGCCGGCGCACGGCCAAGGAAAGACGAAACGGACCGTGCTGAGAGACGGGTCCGGGAAATAACCGGGTGGAGCGATCTGGTCGAGGAGAAGACGGGCTTCGTAGAAGCCGCCTACCGGAACTACGAGGCTCTGGTAGAAGACAAGCGAGTGGGGAAAGCCGGAGCGGCCGGGCCCTCACAACGGTACGAGACCCGATTCGGGCAACGACGGAACGATGCCGGCGGGTCCAGCTCGTAAGACAACCCCAGGAAGGGCGGATACCGACTGGGGACGGAGATAGAAAGGACTACGGACCTACGAAAGGTCCTAGAAGAACGGATCCTCAACAGCAAAGTGGAGCTGTCATTGCGAGAGGTGTTAGGGATCGCCAAGAAGGAGTTCCATGACTCCATTGTAGACTTGGTGAAACGGAAGAGGCTGTCGACGGAGACGGATCCGGGAAGACCGGTAGAGGTGCGGACGACGCACATCGACGACTCGGCGCTGGCAGATGAGTGGGCGGAGAGCCACTATTCGAGGCCACACTGGGCCCGAGCGACCACGGAGACCCCGGTAAAGATTGGAGAGGTTCAGGAACCGGTGGTGGCGTTGGTGGACCACGGTTCGGAAATAAACCTGATGTCCATGGACTTCTATAAGAAGGGAAAGTGGCCGATCAACACCAAGCATGGGTGGAAGATACGGGCGGCGACGCGCGCCACCGAGGAACTACACGGGGCCTGCCCGAACGTGCGAGTCAAGATCGGCGACGTCGAGATTGACCAGCACTTCTTCGTACAGGAGGTGTCCTCGCACCCGGTCATATTAGGTGAACCATACATCACGGCGGCGCGGATGGAGACCAAAGTGCTGGACAACGGGTCGGCCTACGCGAGGGTCAAAAGCCAGGACGGGCGCCATTCGGTTCAGTTTCTGACGGTGCGGCCGAACCACGAGAGAAACCGCGAATCCCTCGGTGGCGAGAACCGGGAGGATTTTTAGAGAGGGCTGCCAAGGCGTGGGGCCGAGACAGTCCGGACACTCGGGAAAGACCCCACGATTGTACGATAGGTAGGAGATTTGGCTTCTCCGACAACGGAGGGTGTATGATAGTCGGCATCGTTGGCCGAGAAAAGACAAGGGCGGAAGAGCGACTTCGAGCGTGCGGAGTTCTCGGCCCGGAAGAGGAAATCAGCGGAGCCGTGGAGGCGGTCTCCTTCGACGACACCTTGCGGATGCTGAGGAAGGTAGCCGGAGAAGACCTTAACGAAGACCGGACGATACCGATATGTTCCGAAGAGATGTACGAAGTCATCGCGAACTTCAGTCGGGGGCTCGGGTCGGATCGGATGGCCCGAGTTAGCGTGAAGTACAAGACTGTGGATCGGAAGGTAAGGCCGGTCGCGGCACCCTTGCCGGAGGGCAGCGAGTCCCGAATCAGAGGGGTGGCGTCGGACCCCAGTTTACGAGATCCGGCCTGCATAGGACACACCTTCACCGACGGAACGCTCTGGGAGCTCAAAATCGGTGGGGGCGGGTTCCTACTGCCAGCGGAGGAAGACCGGTTTCGGAGAATGCTCGGAAGGCACGGGAAAGCCTTCGCATTCTCACCAGAAGAGATCGGGTGCGTGGACCCGACGATCGTGGAGCCGATGGTGATATTCACGGTACCGCATGTACCGTGGAATCTCAAGCCGATTCCAGTACCGAGAGCCCGACTGGAATCGGTTCGAGAGCCCGACTGGGATTGGATGGGTCGTCAACCAAGAAGACGAGGACGGCACCCGGTTCCCGATCCGATTCGGCGCTAAGGTCCTCAGTGAGCGACAGCGAGGGTACGCCCAGGTTAAACACGAACTCTGGGGTATCGTTTCGGCGGTAAAGGCGGACAAAGACTACCTGATCGGGACAGAAGTGATTATCGAAACGGATTGCCTGCCGATTCTCGGCATGGTTTCCGGATGCGCGACACCGGACCTGGCGATGCTCAGGTGGATAGCGTACATCAAGTCCCTGGACCCGGAGATACGACACATTTCCGGAAAGGACAACGCCATGGCCGACATGCTTTCGAGGGCGAGGTTTGATGACGAGGGCGGCATGGTTTCGGAGGACGAAGAAGTCGGCGTGGACTTCTTCGAGGCAGCGTATGTGACGACCGATGGGACGAGCACTCCGGCACTTAACGACTTCGACGACAGGAAGTACGACGGCGAGTGTCTCCAGATCGGTGGATTTTTGAGGACGATGACGCCGTATGCGTCGTGGACGAAGGACGAAGCCAACCGGATCCGGAAGAAAGCATACCGATTCTGCCTCCGGGACGGATACTTATGGAAGCACCCGAAGAAGAGGAACGACGTCCCGCTCCGGGTGGTGGCGATGAAGGAAGAACAGGAGGAGTTGCTGACGGCCTACCACGACAGCCCTTGGGCTGGACACCGTGGAACATGGGCCACGTTCGAGAAGATAAAGGGGAAGTACTTGTGGCCGAGACTGTACCGGGACGTGCATCGGTTCGTGACAACTTGCGAGAGCTGTCAGATGCACTCCATAGCCCGACATCGGGACGAGCTTCACCCTACGTACCCTCCGACCATCCACTTCAAATGGATGGTAGATCTGGTGACGATGCCGATGGGAGTAGGACAAATGCGGTATCTGGTCCTGGCTCGGGAAGATCTGACCAACCAGGTAGAAGGCCGAGCCCTTCAGAACAAAACGACCACGGCCGTATGTCGGTTCCTGATTGAGGACGTGATATGCCGGTACGGGTGCGTCGGGAAGATCGTGGCTGATCGCTGGGAGCTGGACGCCGAAGAGGCCGAGGAGCTGTTCGACCGGCTAGGAGTCAAGCTCTCGCTTACCACTGCGTACAATCCGGAGGCGAATGGAAAGGTGGAGCGCGGACACGGACCAATCGTCAAGGCGTTAGTTCGGGCATGCGGAGGTCAAGTCGGGAACTGGCCGCGGCTGCTGCCTTACGCGTTGTGGGTTGACCGAACTACGCACAGTTCGGTAACCGGATTCATGCCGGCAGAACTCATGTTTGGGCAGAAGCCGGTCATGCCGATGGAACGTACGATCTCCTCATGGGCAACCGTGGACTGGAGAGACGAGATGAGCCGGGAGGAACTGTTGACGGCGCACATACGGCAGCTCGAGCGAAGACCGGAGGACGTGGAGCAGGTTGCGGAAAAGCTTCGGGTGGCCAGGACGAGGAACAAAGCCCGGTTCGACCGGACGCACCGGCTCCGACCGAAGAAGGTCGAGGAAGGCGACTGGGTGCTAGTCTACGACAACAGCCTCGACAACCAGCACCAAGCGACACGGAAGTTCGCAAGAAGGTGGTTCGGGCCTTACGTGGTACAAAGCGCCAACGACAACGGGACGTACCATCTGGCGGAACTCGACGGCACAAGAATGGCGATACCGGTAGCTGGGAAGCGGATCAAAGCGTTCAAGAAGCGTCACGACGACGAGCTGGATCCGGTTAACTTGGACCGCGACGACGAACGATCCGAAACTGAAGAAGAACCGACGGGTGGAGAATGAAGGCGGGACCGGTTTTCTCCGTCCCACCGCAATTTGGCGCATGCCGATGGATGCGCGGTTAGGTGGGGGCGGATGTCGTGAAGAAAACTGTCCACAAGCAGAATCGGTGCGCAGGAGCGTAGGAACCGGCTCTTCTCGAATGTTGTCCATAGAAGATCCTAGGCGGGTAGATTTAGTGGGTAGGAAGTAAAGGGGAAACAACTCCTTCCTTGCCTTTAAAAGGGAGGTAGATGAGAAGGGGGCAAGGGGATCGCGGAGAGTCGAGGACGAAGTGCTGTCGGTTTGCGGGCGAAGGCTTCTCTCTCTCTCTCTGGTTCGCAAACTCCATAGCTTCCTTTTGTGCAGGTTTCGGGAGGCTCGCGCTGCTCTGAGGAATGCCCGAGTGCTTCCGGCAGCACCTCCAACCTGTTCCTGTCTTTCTGTGCGTTTACGAACAGGTATCGGCATCTGATCGCCGGCCTGTTCGGTTGTAACCGACTTCGTGTTTTGTTGTCTTCGTGTTCTTGTTGTTTGTCTTTGTTAATACATACATACATTCGTGTCTTTTTGTGTCGCTGTCCCACTTGCATCTTTGCGTCGAAGGGCCGTGTCCCTGTGGATCTACGCTCGCACGTAGAGGGTTTCTTCCCCTTCCTCTGTCGCTCTTTGGTACAGGACCCCCGAGGTTCCGCCTCATTCCACGCATCCGCGAGGAATACCTCGACAACGTTATGGGCGGATAGGACTACCCACAGTTCGGTGACAAGGTACATGCCAGCGGAACTAATGTACGGACAAAAACCCATCATGCCAGTAAGGCGAACGATCGCCTCGTGGGCAGCGATTGATTGGGCTAGCGAAATGAGCAGAGAAGAGTTGCTAGCGGCACGAATCCGGCAACTCGAGCGAAGAACGGAAGACGTGGAACGAGCCACGACGAGGGTGAGAGAAGCAAGGATCCGGAACAAAGCCCGGTTCGACCGTATGCACCGGCTGCGGCCAAGGTAGATCGAGGAAGGCGACTGGGTGTTAGTCTACCATAGCAACCTTGACAACCAGCATAGGTCTACGTGCAAGTTCGCGAAGCGATGGTTCGGGCCATACGTGGTAAATAGTGCCAAGGACAACGCCACGTATCATCTCGTGGAGCTCGACGGGACGCGAATAATGACTCCGGTGGCCGAGAAGCGGATAAAAGCCTTCAAGAGACGGAACGAGGAGGAATTGGACCCCGGAGCCGAAAGCGCCAGCTCAGGAGAGGAGGGCGAGTAACTGATGGCCCGAAATCCTCCACTAAATTCACCATCCGGCACATATCAGAGGATGTGCGGTTTAGTGGGGGTGGATGTCGTGAAGATTCTGGGCCATAGGTAGAAACAAGGTGAAACGCGCAGGAACACCAGTTTACGCGAATGCATGCCTCAAGAGAATTAAATAGGAAAGTACTAGGCATGAGTATACGAAGGGGTACTAGGTAGTTAGGGCATTAAAGAAGAAATAGACATCACATATGTAGGGAGAGTTACGAGGGGAGAGAATCTAGGAAGGGAAAGCGACGGGTCATGAATGCTTGTAACAGTCGCTCCTTGTGCTACAAAGGGGGCGACCTTCGACTGTCTTCAAGAGGCCACTTTTAAGAGGAGAGGAGATACAGAGAGGAGTCTAAGGACTGATCATCGGTAGGCGCTTCCACGTACACGCGTCAGACGCCCGAGTGCTCCCGACTAGGGGATCGACCTTCAACGTGCCCACGTACCTTCATGTCTGGCTATTGCCAAGCTCTACGCTCCATTGCCAGCTTTGATCCGGTTGTAATCACCCACAACACCGTGCACCTGTGTTGTTTAATAGAAACCTTCTCTACCTAACAAACGTTGTTCTTAGAGGCTTGCCCATGTTTGCGTCTTCACACGACTCTCTTACCCTCTCTCGTTCGCTAGCCTTACCTGTTTTCCCGTAGTCTCAAGACCTACGTGGTCCTCCAACTCCTCCCTCCTTGTTTTCTCGATTCCTTGGTTCGAGACCCTCGTGGTCCTGCCCGACTTCTACGCATCCGCGAGGATAACCTCGATAACGCGTTACCATTGCTCCAGGGATCCTACCTGTTCAAAATATGAACTATTGAACATGCCTTAGGTATTATAGGACAAATCCTACATCTCGTTATGGCCCATGAAACCCGATAGATAAGAAAGTCATTGTAATTGACCTTCCTAAAATGAACCTGACGTGAATCGAAAACGCAACCTTCTAATCAGGCACCAAACGTGCTAGCATTGCACCAAGTATCGTACTTGTTCAAGAAACGAACTAGTTGCACTATTGAACAAATTCACGACAAATTCTACATTATCGTTGTGGCCTACCTTACTGAGATGAACCCGACGTGAATCGAACACGCAACCTTCTGTTATGGACTGAGACGCGCTACCATTGTGCCATAGATTGTGTTCGAATAATCAACTAGTTACACTATCCAACACGCCTTAGCTATTGCAGAAGGAATCCTACACATTGTTATGGCCCAAGGAGGCTGACAGATAAATCCGTAATTGTGCTTGATCTTCCTGAAATGAACCCGAAGTGAATCGAACACACAACGTTCTAATCTGGAATCATATTCGGATCCAACGTGTTCGAAACATGAACTATCGAACATGCCTTAGCTATTGCACGATGAATCCTACATCTTGTGATGGCCTAAGAAGGCCGGATAAGAAAGTCATTGTGACCGACCTTCCTGAAATGAAGCCAACGTGAATTGAACACGCAACATTTTGACATGGAGTTAGAGGCACTACCATTGAACCACGGATCGTATGTGTTCGAAACATGAACTATCGAATAAGCCTTAGGTATTGCACGACGGATCCTACATATTGTTATGCCCCAAGCATAAGGTCGTCATTGTGGTCGACCTTCCTAAAATGAACACGACGTGAATCTAACACGCAACCGTCTGATCTGGAGTCAGACGCGTTACCATTGGACAACATATCCTATCTGCACTATCCAACTAGATGAATCCTACATATTGTTATGGCCCACAGATAAGACCGTCATTGTGTTCGACCTTCCTGAAAGGAACCTGACATGAATCGAACACGCAACATTCTGATCTGGAGTCAAACACGTTACCATTGCAACACGGATCCTAGGTGTTTGAAATACAATTGATCGAATACCTTAGCTATTGCATGACGAATCCTACACATTGTTATGGCCCTAGGAGGCCGACGGATATGTCCATCATTGTGGTCGACCTTCCTGAACTAAACCCGATGTGAATCGAACACGCAACGTTCTGATATGGAGTCAGATGCACTACCATTGCGCCATGGATCCTACGTGTTCAAAATATTTACTATCGAACTTGCCTTACCTATTGCACAACAAAACCTACATCTTGTTATGGCCCAAGGAGACCGACAGATAGGAAAGTTATTGTGACCGCCCTTCTTGAAATGAACCTGACGTGAATCGAACACACAACCTTCTGATCTGGAGTCAGACGCGCTACCATTGCGCCATGTATCAAACGTGTTCAAAAATGATCTAATGCACTATGGAACACTTCTTAGATATTGCATAACAAATCCTACATATTGTTAAGGCCCAAGGAGGCCGACCGAAAAGACCGTCATTGTGGTCGATTTTCCTAAAACGAACCCGACTTGAATCGAACATGCAACCTTCTAATTAGAAATTAGACGCGCTACGGATCCTACAAGTTAGAAATATAAACTATTGAACATGCCTTAGCTATTACACGCCGAATCCTACATCTTGTTATGTCCCAAATTGGCCGACAAATAAGAAAGTGATTGTTGCCCACCTTCTTGAAATGAACCTGACATTGTCGAGTTGTTACGCTCTTCGCATGTGGAAAGAGGTGGGACCGCAGGGGCCTTGAACTAAGGAGTGTGAGAAAGAAGAGAGAGAGAGAGAGAGAGAGAGCAGCTTGCAGAAACATAGAGGGAGGAAGAGAGAGCGAACAAAGTCATAATTACAAAATCAATAACGATTACAACCGGCAAGTCGGCAACGGACCCACCCAACTTAGGCGAACACACACACACACACACACACACACGATGCTCACAGCCCGACTGCACTATGGAGCCTCTGCCGGAAGCACATAGACTGTCCACAAAGCAGAGGCAACTCAGTCCGAAATCCTGGAGAGAATGACGAATGATGGAGGAGAGGGCTCGGTCCTAGTTCGACAACACTTCGTCCTCGCTCCTAAACGCGATTCCTTCATCCACCTTCTTCATTCCCTTTTATAGGCCGTTGAGGCAAGCCGTTGCACCCTTGTTTTCATCAATTGATTCTCTGTCCTTTCAGACAGAGATACTCTTTGATTTCCTAGACATTCAATGCGTCACATCTAGTCTATTTACACCCATCGTCCTACTCCTAGTTATGTACAAGGTATTAATTGGTGTGGAAAGGTGTAGGGCCGGTTCATGCGCCCTGCTTCGCCGATTCCGCTTCTGGCCAGTTTTCTCCACGACATCCATCCCCACCAAACCACGCATCCACCGCTATGCGCAGGAGAGGGACAGATACTGTAGAAAACCGGCTTGCGTTCACTTGTCGCCCTCCGGACTATCGACGTCCCCGAACTGAGCGTCGTTGTTATCGCCCCCCCGCTCCGGCTCGTCTTCGTACCGCTTTTTGAACGCTTTAATACGCTTCCCGGCTACCGGCACTGCTAATCGTGTCCCGTTGAGCTCCGCAAGATGGTACGTGCCGTTGTCGTTCGTGCTCGTCACCGTGTAGGGCCCGAACCATCTCCTCGCAAATTTGCGGGTCGCCTTGTGCTGGTTGTCGAGGTTGTTGCCGTAAACCAGCATCCAGTCGCCTTCCTCGATCTTCGTCGGTCGTAGCCAATGCATTCGGCCGCGGCTAGTTCTCGACTTGGCCTCCACACGCCCGTACTAACGCTTTGACGATCGGCCCGTGTCCACGTTCCACCTTCCCGTTAGCCTCCGGATTGTACGTTTTGGTGAGCAAGAGTTTAACCCCTAGCCGGTCAAACAACTCTTCCGCCTCTTATGCGTCGAATTCCACGCGGTCGGCCACGATCTTGCCTACGCATCCGTATCGACATACCACTTCTTCGATCAAAAATTGGCACACGGCTGCAGTCGTTTTGTTCTACAACGCTCGGCCTTCGACCTGGTTCATCAGGTCCTCCCGAGCCAGCATCAGATACCGCATCTGCCCTATCCCCATCGGCATTGTCACCAGATCCACCATCCACTTGAAGTGGACGGTCAGAGGGTAGGTCGGGTGAAGCTCGTCCCGATGTCGGACTATGGAGTGCACCTGACCGCTTTCGCAAGTCGTCACAAACCGATGCACGTCCTGGTATAGTCCCGGCCACCAGTACTTCCCCTTTAGCTTCTCGAATGTGGCCCACGTCCCGCGGTGTCCGGCCCAGGGACTCTCGTGGTACGCCGTTAGCAATTCTTCCTGATCCTCTTTCTTCGCCACCACTTGGAGCGGGATGCCATTTCTCTTCTTCAGGTGCTTCCATATGCCCCCGTCTCGTAGGAAGAATCTGTACGCTTTCTTCCGAATCCTGTTGGTCTCTTCCTTCGTCCACGCCGCCTCCGGTGTCATTGTCTTCAGGAACCCGCCGATCTAGAGCCACTCCCCATCGTACTTGCTCTCGTCGAATTCGTTAAGCGCGGGAGTGCTCCCCTTTCTTGTTGTTATGTTAGCCGACCCGAAGAAGTCCTCGCCGACTTCTTCGTTATCCGAAACCATGCCATCCTCATCGTTGAACCGCGCCCTTGAAAGCATGTCGGCCATGGCGTTGTCCTTTCCGGAAATGGGTCTCATTTCTGGATTCAGGGACTTGACGTACGCTATCCACCGGAGCATTGCCAGGTCCGGCGTCGCGCATCCTGAAACCATACTGAGAATCGGTAGGCAATCAACCTCAATGATTACTTCTGTCCCTATCATATAGTCTTTGTCGGCCTTAACTGCCAAAATGATACCCCATAGCTCGCGCTTAACTTGGGCGTATCCTCGCTGCTGCTCGCTCAATACCTTCGCCCTGAATCGGATCGGGAACCGTACGCCGTCCTTGTCCCTCCTGATTGATCACCCACCCGATCCCAGTCGGGCTCGTGTCCACCGTCACGTAAATGGGACTTCCTTGCCGTAAACCGCTTTTCGGAGAGCTGGTGCCACGGCGAGCGCCTCCTTCAGTCTCCGAACCGACTCTGTGTGCTCGTCTCTCCACTCGAATTTATGCCCTTTCTTCAATAGCCCGTAGAGCGGTTCCGCGACATGCGCGTAGTGCGGAATCCAAATGTGGTAGAACGCGCATGCACCCAAGAATCTGCGGACCTCCGTAACCCAGCCCCAGTCGTCATTCATCACGGAGATGGCTTCTACCTTTGCCGGGGACGGTTTCTGGCCATAGGGCCCGCACAGGTGTCCAACTACCAGGATCTCTGTCTGCCCGAACGCTGATTTCTCTCCGGAGAAGGTGAGCCGCGCGCTCTCGAACCTCCGGCAACCGTCGGGCCCGACCGACTTGTCCTTGTCCTCCATCAGACAACCTTTGATCGGGATGTCGTCCAAAAACGACATGGTGATGTCTGGGATACAATCCCTTAGCACTTTGTTCATTGCGTTCACCATGTGGGCTACCGAATTCGTTTCCCCTTGCGGTAGGGTACACATCCGAACTAGGCCGAGAGGAGTCTGCATTGTCGTGACATCCCTGCTCTCTACGGCTAGTTGGAATTGATCGTACCCTGAGTACAGATCACCGACTGAGTAGATCGATCTCCCTGCGAAGGCCTCCGCGAACTCATCAATGGTCGGTCTGATACCTTCGAATGGTCACCTTGTTGACCGGCTGCAGGTCTTGTATGAAGTGCATTGTGCCGTTCTTCTTTGGCACTGTAAACCACCGATTCGAATATGGGGCACTCGACGGTTCGAGGATGCCCATCTCCACCTTCTGTTTTAGCAGTTCCATCAGCTTTGGGATGTGAGCTCTAGGTACCGGAATCGGTTTGAGATTCCACAGCACATGAGGTACCGTTAAGATCACCATTGGCTTGACGATTGTCGGCTCTACACACCCGATCTACTCCGGCGAGAATGCGAAGGCCTTCCCGTGCCTTCCGAGCATCCTCCGAAATCGGTCCTCCTCCTGCAGTAGAAAGCCACCCCCACCAACCTTGAGCTCCCGTAGCGTTATGTCGGTGAACCGGTGCCCTATGCTGGCTGGATTCCGTAAACTTGGGTCCGATGCGACCTCTTTTATCCGCTCACCGCTGCCCTCCAAAAAGGGTGCCGCAACTGGCCTCACCTTCCGGTCCATAGTCTTATACTTTGTATCCATGCGGGCCGTTCGATCCGACCAGATCCTCTCCTCGAAGTCCGCGATGACTTCGTACATTCCCATCGAGCTAACCGGAACGGTCCGGTATTCGCTAAGGCCTTCACCGACCACCTTTCGTAATTTGCCCAAGGTGTCGTCAAAAGAGACCGCCTCCACGACGCCGCTAATTTCTTCGTCGGGGGAGAGGACTCCACACACCCTAAGTCGTCTCTTTGCCCGCTTCCTCTCCTGGCTACTGATGCCGGTTAACGTACAACCTCCGTTTTCGGAGAGCCAAAATTTCCTACCTATAATACATGTGTGGGGTTCTTTTGGGGTGTCCGAACTATCGCGGCCCCACACCTTGATAGCCCCCTCTAAAAATCCCCTCGGCTACCGCCGCCGAGGGTCTCGCGGTTCCTCTCGTGGTTGGGTCACACTGTCATTGATTGGACGGAATGCCAACCATCTTGGCTCTTGACGCGCACATACGCCGAACCGTTGTCCAGTACTTTCGTCTCCATGCGTGCTGCCGTAATGTACGGTTTGCCGAGAATTACCGGGTGCAAGGAAGTCTCCTCCACGAAGAAATGCTGATCTATCTCGACGTCGCCGATCTTCATGCATACGTTCGGGCACGCACCATGCAACTCCTCTGTCGTGCGTGTCGCCGCGCGTATCTTCCACCCGTGCTTGGTGTTGATCGGCCATTTCCCCTTTTTATAGAAGTCCATGGACATCAAGTTGATCTCCGAACTGTGGTATACCAATGCCACCTCCGGCTCCTGGACGGCACCGATCCGAACAGGGGTTTCCGTAGTGGCCCTAGCCCAATGCGGCTTCGCATAGTGGCTTTCCACCAACTCATCCTCCATGGCCGTGTCTTCTAAGTGCGTCGTCCGCACTTCCACCGGCCTCTCTGGTTCCGGCTCCGTCGAGAGCCTCTTCCGCTTCACCAAGTCCACGATGGAGTCGTGGAACTCCTTCTTGGCGATTCCCAGCACCTCCTGTAACGACAACTCGACCTTGCTGTCAAGAATTCTCTCTTCCAGGACCTTCCGCAAGTCCGTTGTTCGTTCAATTTCGGTGCTCAGCTGGAAACTGGCCTACTTCTTCTTCTCCGGTGCACTGGCATTGGCGGCCTCATTCGGCTTGGGTCCGAACCAGGTCTCATACTGCTACAAGGGGCTGCCCCCTCCGGCCTTTCCCGCGCGGTTGTCTTCTACCAGAACCTCATGGTTCTGGCATGCGGCTGCCACGAAGCCCGTCCTTTCTTCCACCAGGTCGTCCCATCCGGTAACCTCCCGAATCCGCTGTTCCGCATGGTCTGGCTCTTCCCTCTTCAGCCGTACTCCGAAGAGACCCTCTAGCACCAACAGGTAGAATCCAAAGTCCTTCGCTTTCCGGGCCTCATCGCCCCCGATCCAGATTCCCGCCGATGCTGAGTAGATAACAACCTCTGCATGTTGTGTCGCGGCCTCTTCCATCAACCGCTTCATTTCGCCGCGCCCCGTATTCAATTCTAGGGCTTTCCGGGTATCGCTCGCGTGCACCCACCTGTTCTAGAGGTACACCACGTTGGTCCCGAGTGCCTCAGCGAAATCCGTGCATTCTTTACGGATGTGGCCGACCGCGTCGCACGACATGCACCGCTGCCCCGTCGGCGGCCTTCGGTCACGAAACTGTTCGCCGTTGTCCCTCCGGGCCTGTGCGATTTGGAGATCTCGCACCATCTGCGACAGCTCTTCTAGAGTTGCGCCTTTGGAGGGACCTTTGACCACTTTGGTCGGGCCTGAGCCCGTCTCAAGCCAACTCCGAGTTTCTTCCTTCCTAGCCGGTACCGATATCGGCTCCTCGAGCTCCCTCGCTGGGACCGGCCTTGCTGCCGACGAGCCCTAGTCGCTCCACTCGCGCCGCTTGTCGAAACGACCGTAGACCCTCCTTACCATGGCCTAGTCTGTCGTGAGCCCTTTATCCGTTTCCAACAGGAGACCCACCTTCTCCTGGTCCGTGGCGTCCACCACTTGATGAATAGTAGTACCCGGCTCGTGTCGAGCACGGTCCGGTCCAGCGTTGACAGCTGTGCGAACTGTTTTTCGAACTCCTGGAGGAGCGCCGACGTGTTCCTCCCCTTCCCAGGGCTCTCAACCCACACCATGAAGTCTCGCTACGACAAGCGAAGCGAGTCATCAAACCCATACATCTCGAGGAGCCGCAACTCGAACTCCTCCCAAGTCTGGCATCCGGCCAGCACCTCCAGCACCTCTGCGTGGATGCTCAGCATCATCACCCGAGGGAATCTGGACAGCCGCCTGTCCACTGAGATATCTCTCATGATCATTTCGGCTCGGTAGCCCTCCAAGTAGCTCGTGGCATTCTTCCCATCGAATCGACCTATGGTGCTGACGATCGACTCAATGGCCCTATCGAGGGCACCCGTTCCCTTGTGAGCGCTCACTAGCCGGTCGACGACTGCGGCCATAGCTTCAACAAGCTCGGATCCCCTCATCCTTCACTCCTTTGCCGCTTGTTTTACGTCGGGTTCACCAATTATATCCAGTTGTTATGCTCTTTGCGTGTGGAAAGAGGCGGGACTGCAGGGGCCTTGAACCAAGGAGCGTGAGAAAGAAGAGAGAGAGAGAGAGAGGAGCTTGCAGAAACACAGAGGGAGGAAGAGAGAGCGAACAAAGTCTTAATTACAAAATCAATAATGATTACAACCGGCAAGCCGGCAACGGACCCAACTTAGGCGAACACACACACACACACACGATGCTCACACACGCACACAACCCGACTGCACTGTGGAGCCTCTGCCGGAAGCACACGGGTTGTCCACAAAGCAGAGGCAACTCAGTCCGAAATCTTGCAAAGAATGACAAACGATGGAGGAGAGGGCTCGGTCCCACCCCGACAGCACTTCGTCCTCGCTCCTAAACGCTATTCCTTCATCCGCCTTCTTCCATCCCTTTTATAGGCCATCGAGGCAGGCCGTTGCACCCTTGTTTTCATCAATTGATTCTCTGTCCTTTCAGACAGAGATACTCTTTGATTTCCTAGACATTCAATGCGTCACATCTAGTCTATTTACACCCATCATCCTACTCCTAGTTATGTACAAGGTATTAATTCGTGTGGAAAGGTGTAGGGCCGGTTCATGCGCCTTGCTTCGCCGATTCCGCTTCTGGCCGGTTTTCTCCACGACAACGTGAATGAAGAATCCTATATATTGTTATGGCCCACGGATAAGATCGTCATTTTGGTCGATCTTTCTAAAATGAACCCGACGTGAATCGAACAGGCAACGTTTTGATCTGGACTCAGACGCGCTACCATTGTGCCACAGATCTTACGTGTTCGAAAAATGAACTATCGAACATGCCTTAGCTATTGTATGACGAATCCTACATCTTGTTATGGCCCAAGAAAGCCAACCGACAAGAAACTCATTGTGGCCTACCTTCCTGAAATGAACCCGATGTGAATCGAACATCCAACTTTCTGATTTGGAGTCAAACGGGCTACCACCATGGATCCTGTGTTCAAAATATATCGAACATGCCTTAGCTATTGCACAACGGATCCTACATATTGTTATGGCCTAAGGAGACCGATTGATAAGATCGTCATTGTCGTCGACCTTCCTAATGAACCTGAATTGAATTGAACACGCAACCTTCTGATCTGGAGTTAGACGCGCTACCATTGCACCACAGATCCTACTTGTTCAAAAAATAAACTAGTTGCACCATCGAACATGCCTTAACTATTGCACAACGAATCCTACACATTGTTCTGGCCGAAGGAGGCCGCTCGATAACTCCGTCATTGTGGCCCACCTTGCTAAAATGAACCCAACGTGAATTCAACACGCAACATTCTGATATGGAGTCAGACACACTACCATTGCGCCACGGATCTTACGTGTTCCAAATATGAACTATCAAACATGCCTTAGCTATTGCACGATGAATCCTACATCTTTTTCTAGCCTAAGGAGACGGACGGATAAGAAAGTTATTGTGGCCGACCTTCCTGAAATGAACCTGACGTGAATCTAACACGTAACCTTCTGATCTGGAGTCAGACGCGCTACCATTGCGACACAGATCCTACAAACTAGTTGAACTATCGAACACGCCTTAGGTATTGCATGAAGAATCCTAAATATTGTTATGGCCGACTGATAAGTCCATCATTGTGGTCGACCTTCCTGAAATGAACCCGAGGTGAATCGAACATGCAACCGTTTGATCTGGAGTTAGACACGCTACCATTGCACAACATATCCTATTTGCACTATCCTACATATTGTCATGGCCCACGGATAAGACCGTCATTGTGGTCGACCTTCCTAAAATGAACCCAACGTGAATCGAACACGCAATGTTCTGATTTGGAGTCAAACACGTTACCATTGCTACACGGATCCTACACATTGTTATGGCCCTAGGAGGCTTACGGATATGTCCATCATTGTGGTCGACCTTCCTGAACTAATCTCGATGTGAATCGAACACGCAATGTTCTGATATGGAGTCAGACGCACTACCATTGCGCCACGGATCCTACGTGTTCGAAATATTAACTATCGAGCATGCCCAACCTATTGCACGACAAATCCTACATCTTGTTATGGCCCAAGGAGATCGACGGATAAGAAAGTTATTGTGGCTGCCCCTTGAAATGAACCCGACGTGAATTGAACAGACAACCTTTTGATCTGGAGACAGGCGCGCTACCATTGCGCCACGGATCCAACGTGTCCAAAACATGATCTAACGCACTATGGAACACGCCTTAGCTATTGCATGACAAATCCTACATATTGTTAAGGCCCAAGGAGGCTGATGGAAAAGACCGTCATTGTGGTCGACTTTCCTAAAACAAACCCGACTTGAATCGAACATGCAACCTTCTAATTAGAAATTAGACGCACTACGGATCCCACATGTTCGAAATATAAACTATCGAACATGCCTTAGCTATTACACGCCGAATCCTACATCTTGTTATAGCCCAAAGAGGCTGACAGATAAGAAAGTGATTGTTGCCGAACTTCCTGAAATGAACCAATGACGAGTCTTACATATTGTTATGGCCCACGGATAAGACCGTCATTTTGGTCGATCTTTCTAAAATAAACCCGACGTGAATCGAACAGGCAATGTTTTGATCTGAACTCAGACACGCTACCATTGCGCCGCAGATCCCATGTGTTCGAAAAATGAACTATCGAACATGCCTTAGTTATTGTATAACGAATCCTACATCTTGTTATGGCCTAAGGAAGTCGACGGATAAGATAGTCATTGTGGCCTACCTTCCTGAAATGAACCCGACGTGAATCGAATATCCAACGTTCTGATTTGGAGTCAAAAGCGCTACCATTGGCCCATGGATCCTACGTGTTCGAAATATGAAATATCGAACATGCCTTAGCTATTGCACGACAAATCCTACACATTGTTATGGCCCAAGGAGGCTGACTGATAAGTTCGTCATTGTGGTTGACCTTCTTGAAATATACCTGAGGTGAATTTAACACACAACATTCTCATATGGACTCAGACGCGCTACCATTGCACCACGGATCCTACATTTTGTTATGGCCTAAGGAAGCCGACGGATAAGAACGTCATTTTCGTCAACCTTCCTAATGAACCCGACTTGAATCGAACACGTAACCTTCTAATCTAGAGTTAGACGCGCTACCATTGCGCCACGGATCCTATGTGGTCAAAAAATAAACTACTTGCACTATCAAACATGCCTTAGCTATTGCATGACGATTCCTACATTACTGTTATGGCCTAAAGAGGCCGATAAGTCCATCATTGTGGTCGACCTTCTTGAACTGAACCCGATGTGAATAAAAAACGGGATGTTCTAATATGGAGTCAGACGCGCTACCATTGCTCCAGGGATCCTACCTGTTCAAAATATGAACTATTGAACCTGCCTTAGGTATTACATGAGAAATCCTACATCTCGTTATGGACCAAGAAAGCCGACAGATAAGAAAGTCATTGTAATCGACCTTCCTAAAATGAACCTGACATGAATCGAAAACACAACCTTCTACTCTGGAGCCAAATGTGCTACCATTGCACCAAGTATCGTACTTGTTCAAGAAATGAACTGGTTGCACTATCGAACAAATTCACGACAAATTCTACATTATCGTTGTGGCCTACCTTGCTAAGATGAACCCGACGTGAATAGAACACGCAACCTTCTAATAGGGACTCAGACGCGCTACGGATCGTGTTCGAATAATCAACTAGTTGCACTATCGAACACGCCTTAGCTATTACAGAAGGAATCCTACACATTGTTATGGCCGATAGATAAGTCAGTAATTGTGCTCAACCTTCCTGAAATGAACCCGACGTGAATCGAACACACAACGTTTTGATCTGGAGTCATACGCACTACCACTGTGCCACGGATCCAACGTGTTCGAAACATGAACTATCGAACATGCCTTAGTTATTGCATGATGAATCCTACATCTTATTATGGCCTAAGAAGTTCGACATATAAGAAAATCATTGTGACCGACCTTCCTGAAATGAAGCCAACGTGAATTGAACACACAACATTTTGATATGGAGTTAGAGGCGCTACCATTGAGCCACGGATCGTACGTGCTCGAAACATGAACTATTGAATAAGCCTTGGGTATTGCACCACGGATCCTACATATTGTTATGGCCCAAGCATAAGGTCGTCATTGTGGTTGACCTTCCTAAAATGAACACGACGTGAATCGAACACGCAACCATTTGCACAACATATCCTATCTGCACTATCCAACTAGACGAATCCTACATATTGTTATGGCCCACGGATAAGACCGTCATTGTGCTCGACCTTCCTGAAATGAACCTGACGTGAATTGAGCATGCAACGTTCTAATCTGGAGTCAAACACGTTATAGGTGTTCGAAATACGATCTATTGAATACTTTAGCTATTGCATGAAGAATCCTACACATTGTTATGGCCCTAGGAGGCCGACGGATATGTCCATCATTGTGGTCGACCTTCCTGAACTAAACCCGATGTGAATCGAACACGCAATGTTCTGATATGGAGTCAGACGCACTACCATTGCACCACGGATCCTACGTGTTCGAAATATTAATTGTGGAAGCGTATGTGCGGAAGCGTATGTGCGGAAGCGTAAGACAACAGCTTGGCTGCGTAGCAACAGAGAGAGAGAGAGAGAGAGAGAGAGAGAGAGGGAGAGAGAGAGTATTACACAGAATACAGAGAGTACTTGGGAGAGAACGAGAGAGAGAAAAACGTTCAAATCTATTACAAAAAAATAATGGTTCTCTTCACATGAAACGTGCTCAACAACACTATTTATACAAGTCCTGAGAGGATTGACTGAAGTACCGGGTACTTCAATGCTCACTCGAGCGTCTGGTATTGACTACGAGACTATTAAGTCCCTAGTAGTCTAGCTGCTACTAGGCTTCCGATTACTGATGGATCTGGCTAACCGGTTCCCCAGCTCATCGACTCACTTGCTCACCAGGTCACCGATCCGGCTCAGGCTTATTCAGACGATCCGGATCCGGTGGAGCTTGCCACTCAACACTCCTCATCAAGCTCAATTTGAGGTCGGATCGTAGTGTCAGTCTCTATGGTAGCGGGTCTTTCCACCTGGCTCCTTCTGGTGTCACTCCACCTCGCTCACACTCCTCATCTGGTCTGGTCCCATTTGCCGCGACCCTTCGGTTCCTGCGCACCTCGACCTCCTCGGTCGGCTTGTTTGCTCAACAAGCCCAATTCAGCTCCCTCGCTACTATGACTTCGGCTCTTGCCGATTCGCCGATTCCTTTGTGTTGGCGTCGACTTTCGCTGCCTTCTCATCCTCTTGGCCTTCAATTGATTCGGTTCTTCCGAATCCTTCTATAGAACCGAATCGGCTGTCTCCGATTCATTCCAGCTCTTGTCCGAATCGGTCGCTCCCGATTCGTGTTCTGGTTCTAGGCCCTTCACCACATCGGACCATGTCCGGGTCTTGGCCTTCTTCTTCCGGTCGGCTCTATCCTTCTTGAGTCTGCCTCCGCTGCTGCTTGTTCCGACTTTTTCGAATGTGTCAACTTCCTTTGCCGACTCAGCTCCTTTCTTCTTCTTGTCTCTCCCCTTGTTAGTTCTTCCCTTACCGGCGCAATCGACAGTCTCTTTTCCTTTGCCCGTTCTCCCCCTCAAGTGTGGCACGTCGAGATGTTGAACACCAAGCATTTCGGTGAAGTGTTGCAACTTGTCCAATCCGAGCGGTTTGGTGAAGATGTTGGCAACTTGCTGATCTGTATGAACATACCGAAGTTCTACTTCACCGCTCAGGACCCGCTCACGCACGAAGTGATAATGCACTTCTATGTGCTTTGTGCGAGCATGGAACACGAGGTTCTTGGCAAGCTGCATGCTGCTCATATTGTTGTAGTAGATCAGGATCGGGGTCAGTACCTCGATCCGTAGGTCTTGCAGCAGTCGCCGAAGCCAAATGGCTTCACAGGTGGCGACAGTAGCGCCCCGATACTTAGCCTCAGTGCTCGATAGAGCCACTGTTGGTTGCTTTTTGCTGCTCCATGCAACAACCGCACTACCTAGGGAAAACATGTAACCGGAAGTTGATCGGCGATCTAATGCATCGCCGGCCCAGTCGGCATGCGTGTAACCAACTAGCTCTTCGGTTATACCTCGTCGGTATAACAGTCCCCGGTCCTTCGTGCCACTCATATACCGAAGTATTTGGTGCACGCATTGAAGATGCTCTACGGCCGACTTCTGCATGAATTGGCTCATCACACCGACCGGGTAGCTGATGTCGGGTCGGGTGATGGTCAAATATATAAGGTTTCCGACAATTTTTCGGAACCGTTTCTCATCGTAGGCCGGTCCGGAGTTGGGATAGAGCTTCTGGTTCCAGTCCAGGGGTGTTGAGACAGGTCGGCATTCTGTCATGCCGAACTTGTCCAACATATTCAAGACATAGTGTCTTTGTGAGAGCAATATGCTATCGGGGGTTCAGATCACCTCAGGTCCCCCAGGTCCTTCATCTCAAATGCGTCTGACAGCTGGCACTTGACTTGGCTGATTACTAGATCATCAACATACAACAAGATGCAAACCGGACCGTCCGGACCTTGCCGGATGAACAACGAAGAGTCAGATTTGGAGGCCGCAAACCCCATCTTACGCAACCGGTGCGTAATCTTTGCATTCCAAGCTCAGCGGGCTTGCTTCAAACCATAAAGTGACTTCTTCAGCCGGCATACCGCCAACTTTTTCATCTCCGATTGAAAACCGGGGGGTTGGGTCATAAAGACCTCTTCTTCAAGATCGCCTTGAAGAAATGCATTCTTCACGTTCATTTGGTGAAGATGCCACCCCCTTGCCGCAACAACCGCTAGCACCACACGAACCGTCATCATCTTCGCTATCGGGGCGAAGGTCTCGTCGTAGTCGATTCCGTGGGTTTGAGCGTATCCCTTTGCCACTAGCTGGGCCTTGTACCGGTTAACCGAACCATCAACATTGTACTTTATCTTGTACACCCACTTACATCCGATCGGTTTACATCGTCGGGGAGGGTCAACTAGGTTCCATGTGTCATTGGAATCAAGTGCCCGTATCTCTTCCTCCATAGCGGCACGCCAATGTGCGTCATTTGCCGCTTTTGCGTAGCTCTCTGGGTCACGCACTTCCGCCACCTTGGTCATGTACGCATAGTGATGCGCCATGTACTCATTGTACTCGTACTGCGTCATGGGGTTCTTCTAGCGGGAAGACCGGCGTAACTTGGTACTACCCGGTTTGGGGCCCTTCATGGCTAGGTCAGACTTCGTTCCCGAAGATCCGCCTTCATCTTTTCCAGAGTCGGATTCGCACCAATCCGACTCAGCGTTGCCGGTTTCGTATTCTGGCATCTTCTTCTTCCCCTTCTTTTTGCACATGAACCGTCTCCTCGGTTCCTTGCGTGGAGAGAGCACGGCAGAGTCTCCACTACTCGCCGGTTCCTCATCCGACTGGTCATCCCGACTTAGCCGCTCATTCGGTCCACTTAACCGAAATGAGATCGGACTCTCTTCTAGAGTGCCGACGTCTTCGTTTTCTAACTGGACCGGTTCAGACTCACTAGCCTCATCCTCCAGTATTGGGTCGAGGTCGGAAGTCGGAGCCGGTAAGGCATACCATGATGCCGTCTCATCAAACTCAACATCCTAGCTAACTCGAACCTACTTCGTCCGGGGGTTATAACATTTATACCCCTTTTGCTCATGCAAATAACCGACTTTGCATCCAACTTCCTCCACTTCTCATCCGACACATGCACATATGCTATGCTGCCGAATATATGAAGGTGTCGCAAATTCGGCTTGCGCCCGAAATACAGCTCATGCGTGGACACTTTATCACCGATCCGGTTTTGGATATAGACGGCCGTCCGGATCTCCTCCGCCCAGTAGAATTTGGGCATGCTCTTCTCCTCCAGCATCGCCCTTGCCACGTCGATAAGCGACTAGTTCTTCCTCTCGGCTACAACATTATGTTCTGGTGTGTATCTGCAGCTGAACTCTCGCCGAATTCCTATTTGCTGCAGATAACTATTGAATTGGCTAGAAAAATATTCTTTTCCGCCATCCGACCGTAGACACTTGATCTTCCTCTCCGTTTCCCATTCAACCAGGCTTTGCAGGTTCCAGACACACTCAAAGACTTTGCTCTTCCGCTCAATGAGGTAGATCCATGTGTGCCGGTTGTAGTCGTCGATGAAGGAGACAAAATATCGACTCCCGCCAAGACTCACGTTCTGTGCCGGTCCCCATACATCCAAATGAATAAGGTCGAGCTTGTTACGACTACGGTTTTGTTTGGTGGGGAATTGAAGCCGGTGTTGCTTCCCAAGGTGGCAGGCTTCAAATACATGGGCCTTCCGGCCACTAAACTTCAGCAAACCAAAAACAACTTGTTTCGTTTGCAAGTCTTGAAGCCGCCGGTATTTGACGTGGTCGACCCGCTTGTGCCAGAGATCAATATCCGATTCAATCTTCTGTCCTTTGGAAAACAACGCGGTGTCGATGTCATTGGTGTTGAGGATGAACATCCCCTCGTCTCTGCACCCTTGCGCAATGATTTGGCCCTCTTCCTCGATGAAGCACCCGCAGTGTGTAAACCGCACCTGCATCCCCTGGTCGACAATCTGTCCAACCGACACCAGGTTCTTCGTGATAGTCGGAACGTGTAATACATTCATCAGCTTCCCCCCTCTGTCTGACGTGGGTCAAAGGGACTTCTCCTATATGCACGATTGGGTGAGGAGTGTCGTCTCCGGTTTCGACAACTCCCGGTTGTTCCGGTTTCTCCAGGAAGGAGAACCACTCTTTGTGGCTCATCATGTGATTTGACACACCGGAATCAACATACCATACTTCCTCTGATTTGGAAGTGGTCTTCTTCATCGAATTTGCCTCGTGCTTCATCACCAAGGCTAGCCCATTACCGGTCTTCCCGGTTCCGGATCCTTTCGATCCTTGTGCGTAGTGTGAGCTTTGCCGGTTCTCCCGACCGGTTTTGCCAAATCTAGATCTATCCGAATTGGCGCGCTTCTTCCAGCACTCGCTTTCTCTGTGGCCCTTTTTGCCACAGTACTAGCATTCCGTGGTGGATTTGTCTTGCCGGCCTCTGGCGCCGCCGCAACTCCCTGTGCTTGTGGAAGTCCCGGAACTGCCGTCGACACGTTCTTTGTGCCTTCTTTCCTGCTCTTGCCAGCCGCCTCCAGTGCGTGCTAACCCACCTCGTCCCCTATGCCCACGGGGCCTATCCGTCTCCGTGTACAACATCCGGCTATCCGATTGAGTGGTCCTGGACCCACTCGCGTGGTTTTCTTCGACCATCAACATCGATTGCAAGTCAAAGAAGGTCGGTGGTTTCTCCCGGGTGCAGATTGCTGTCCGGATTGGCCCATACCTTTGCACTAGACCATCAAGCCAGATTTGTACCATTTCTTCTTCGTCCACCGTCACATTGATCGACCCAAGTGCGTCGCAAATCTCCTTTATTTTGGTGGTGTACTCCGTAACCGACATATCTCTTTGTCGGATGTTGTTCAGCTCTTGCTGGAGCTGCAACTTACAGGTTGTGGTACTTGCGGCGAAAATCTTACGCAGATTTTCCTAGGCCTCCTTCGGTGTCTTTGCATCCTTGATGTAGCCGAGCATCTGGTCATGCACACAGGACACGAGGCAATATAATACTCGGCTCACTCCTTGCTCCCATACCGGTAGGTCCTTGTGTCCACGCTCTGGTGCTACCTCATTCATTCCTTCCACGAAACTCCAATACCCATGCCCCAGTAGGTACTGGTGCATTTTGTATGACCAAGATGCGTAGTTGCTCCGGTCGAGCTTCACTGTAGGAAGTGAACTCGCCATACCTTTGTCCATATTTTTTGTGTCTACTGTTCTGTTCTCACAACCTGTAGGGTTTGTCTTGCGAAAGCAAATGTCAGTTGCAGAGGTCTTCAACCCTCGCACTCTGATACCATGTGGAAGCGTAAGACAACAACTTGCTTGTGTAGAAGCAGAGAGAGAGAGAGAGAGAGAGAGAGAGAGAGAATAGTACACAGAATACAGAGAGTACTCGGGACAGAGAGAGAGAGACCAAAACGTTCAAATCTATTAAAAAACAATAATAGTTCTCTGTACATGAAACGTGCTCAACAACACTATTTATACAAGTCCTGAGAGGACTGACAGAAGTACCGCGTACTTCAATGCTCACTCAAGCGTCTGGCACTGACTATGAGACAATTAACTCCCTAGTAGTCTAGCTGCTACTAGGCTTCCGGTTACTGGTGGATCCGGCTAACCGGCTCCCTAGCTCCCCGATCTTGATCCGATTGAGCTTGCCGCTCAACATTAACTATCGAACATGCCTTACGTATTGCACAACAAATCCTACATCTTGTTATGGCCCAAGGACTCCGACGGATAAGAAAGTTATTGTGGCCGCCCTTCCTAAAATGAACCCGACGTGAATCGAACACGCAACCTTCTGATCTGGAGTCAGACGCGCTACCATTGCGCCACGGATCCAACGTGTTCAAAACATGATCTAATGCACTATGGAACACGCCTTAGCTATTGCATGACCAAGGAGGCCGACGGAAAAGACCGTCATTATGGTTGACTTTCCTAAAACGAACCCCACTTGAATCGAACATGCAACCTTCTAATTAGAAATTAGACGCGCTACGGATCCTACATGTTCGAAATATAAACTATCGAACATGCCTTAGCTATTACACGTTGAATCCTACATCTTGTTATGGCCCAAAGAGGCCGACCGATAAGAAAGTGATTGTTGTCGACCTTCTTGAAATGAACCCGACATTGTCGTGAAGATTTTCGTCCACAAGCGGAAACCTGAGCAACGAGAGCCAAAGAGCGATGTGCAACGTTGCACACGTACATAATGTATTTGTAATAGTAATAAGGATAAAGTGCATGGTGCTAGGAATGCCCCCATAAGATCCCTAAGGTATAAAGGTGATGTGGTCTTGTGCCCACATCCACGCGCGCGAGAGAGAGAGAGGTACTATGCGGTACATAGGTACCTAGTTGTTTGTGAGGAGGTGGGAGTTAAGGGTCACAACACGCGACGAGAGCCGGTGAGCGTATTGAGGAGGCCTAGTGGGCACGGTGATCGCGGCTTGCTAGAAGACCGAGAGGGAGAGGGACCTTGCACACCCATTCTAGAGACTTCAGCGGTTGCAGATCAACGTGAGACCGGAGAGACGGCGGGTGGCGGCGAGGAGTCGGAGGCCGAAGTGGACAAAGTTATCGGAGCGGGTATCCAGTATGAGATGATGGACGAGCGGGTCCAAGATGATGAGCCCGGGTCTAAGCGGGTTGCGGTGACAAAAGAAGAAGTGGCCGACGCGGAGGTCGGGTCTGCGGCGGATGAAGGGCGTAACATGAAGCATGAATTACGGTCGGTGAAGGGCCCAAGAACGAGCATGCATCCGAGAGAGTGTCAATGAGTGACCGGAAACGGTGGACCGATTGAGCCTTTGAGAGGCGAGGACTCGGTGGTGGACCGAGAGTGGGAGGAACCCTCCACACCTACCCGTGAGGCATCGGCGGTCGCGGATCGAAGGGAGAACGAAGAAACGGTGGGTGGCGGCGAGGAGTTGGAGACCGACGCGGAGGTCGGGTCTACGGCGGAAGCGCGACACAAGACGCATGTAATACGGCCGGTGGAGGGCCAAGAGACAAGCATGCATACGGAGGATGGGCGACAACGATTGACCGACGATGACGGTCGGGTCAAGCCTTCGAAAGGCAAGCGCGGGACGAAGGACGGCGCGGCGAAGCACCAAGATCGACGACATGGGCCGAGCGCGATCGGCATGAGCAAAGAGTCGTATCTAGGAAAATGGAGGAGGTGCGTGGAGAACGAAGGGCTAGGCACCGGGAAGAGAAAACGCGATGTCCCAAAGGACATGCGAGGCCAATCGGGCCAAGAGGGCGTGGGTCAAGGCGAAGCGGTAACGAGAGCCACGAAGAAGGACGGGGTGATGGCACGCTCTACCGTGAGAGAGCACGACGAACAAGGGGAAAGTGAAAAGCGCGTGATGGGATCATCGAAGGACCGAAGCATGAGCACGCATTCGGAGGAGAGCATCCACATGCGGGGAAAGCCTACGGAAGGCAAGCGCGGAGCGGAGAGAGTCGGCACGCCGAGGTGTGCGGCACACAAAGGGCAGAATCCGGCATGCGACCGGGAGCGCATCCAGAGGATATACGAGGCGGACAAAGGAAGAGAAACCGGGTTGGCGACGGCGTTCGGGAGGACCGAACGGGGAGGAAAGCACGGGCATCGGATACGGCGGGTCGGATGTAGTCGGTGGTTCAAGGACCCACGGTGGACGTGGCGGATCAGGTGGAGGCAACGACTCGGCGAACATCGTTGAGTGTGGCAGATCGAATGGCGCCGACGGTTCGAGACCATTCGGTGAGGATGGTGGAACGGAAGGCGGCGGTGGTTCGTATGGACGGGGTGGTCTTGCTCGAAGTGGAAGACAAAACCGGGCGGGCCCATGAGGACGCTAAGGACTCGGTCGGTCGTCGTGGCCAAAAATCTCGTGTTCTCTCCCCTATGTTTTGGCACATATCGGTGGATGTGCGGTTAGGTGGGGGCAGATGTCGTGAAGATTTTCGTCCACAAGCGGAAACCCGAGCAACGAGAGCCAAAGAGCGATGTGCAACGTTGCACACGTACATAATGTATTTGTAATAGTAATAAGGGTAAAGTGCATGGTGCTAGGAATGCCCCCATAAGATCCCTAAGGTATAAAGGTGATGTGGTCTTGTGCGCACATCCACGCGAGAGAGAGAGAGAGGTACTATGCGGTACATAGGTACCTAGTTGTTTGTGAGGGGGTGGGAGTTAAGGGGCCATCAATCTCACCCTCCCCCAAATCAAGGCAAATATCCCCTTTGAATGAAAGGGGATAGTTTAGTCTCACTTTTGTAAACGGTCTTCCCTCCTTGTGCTATAAAAGGAGAGAGAAGGCACCATTGTGGGGGTTGCCTATTTTGAGTGTGCGAGGTATACCACATAGGTCGAGCGTTAGGGTTAGGGTTAGGGTTTCTTTATCTTTATCTTTATCTTCATCTTCGTTGGTTAGGGTTTCGAGTAGTCATTTGGGGCGGCCTACGCGGCCACCATTTTGTAATTGTTCATTTCGTTTTAATATATCTTGTTGATCATCTTGTCTCCATCTTCCTCTTGTTCGATCTAATCTTTTGTTCATTCTTCTTCTTCTTGAGCAAAGCTTTCATTCCATGGCCGATTTGTTCTCCTCTACTCCTTAGTTCAAGACCCCCGTGGTCCCTCCCTTCTCCACGCACGCGCGTAGCAACGCGACAATGTGAATGAAGAATCCTACATATTGTTATGGCCCACGGATAAGACCGTCATTTTGGTCAATCTTTCTAAAATAAACCCGACGTGAATCGAACAGGCAACGTTTTGATCTGGACTCAGACGCGCTACCATTGTGCCATAGATCTTACGTGTTCGAAAAATGAACTATTGAACATGCCTTAGCTATTGTACGATGAATCCTACATCTTGTTATGGCCCAAGTAAGCCAACTGACAAGAAACTCATTGTGGTCTACCTTCCTGAAATGAACCGGACGTGAATCGAACATCTAACCTTCTGATTTGGAGTCAAACGGGCTACCACCATGGATCCTATGTGTTCAAAATATATCGAACACACCTTAGCTATTGCACGACGGATCCTACATATTGTGATGGCCCAAGGATGCGGACTGATAAGACCGTCATTGTCATCGACCTTCCTAATGAACCCGAATTGAATCGAACACACAACTTTTTGATCTGGAGTTAGACGCGCTAACATTGCACCACGGATCCTACTTGTTCAAAAAATAAACTAGTTGCACTATCGAACACGCCTTAGCTATTGCACAAGGAATCCTACACATTGTTCTGGCCGAAGGAGGCTGACCGATAACTCTATCATTCTGGCCCACCTTGCTGAAATGAACCCAACGTGAATTGAACATGCTACCATTGCGCCACGTATCCTACGTGTTCAAAATATGAACTATCGAACATGCCTTAGCTATTGCACGACGAATCCTACATCTTGTTATGGCTGAAGGAGATCGACGGAGAAGAAAGTTATATTGGTCGACCTTCTTGAAATGAACTCGACATGAATCGAACACGCAACCTTCTGATCTGCAGTCAGACACGCTAGCATTGCGCCACATATCCAACTTGTTCAAAACATGATCTAATGCACTATGGAACATGTAAAAGATTATGTGTGGAAGCAATAGAAAACCAAACACATAGAAAATACGCAGGTTTAATGGAGAGCTTGAGTATGCACAGTATGCGGGAGAGACAGAGAGAGAACACACAAGAAATTCAATTCAAGAAATACTAACTCTGTACATACACCGTACTCAGTGAGCACCTTTTATACAAGCCCCAACAATCGGGCTGACACAAGTACTGACAGTACTTGACCGCTCATAAATGAGCCTACTACGCTAACTCCCAAAATTATTCCTTACGAGGCATATCTTCCTAACGACCTTCCGGTTGACGCACCAATTCGGCCATGTTATGCGTACCGATTTACGCATCGGTCCGGCCTAACCGATCGGTTCCAAGCGATCCGGCCAATGTTGAGCTTGTATCTCAACACTCCCCCTCAAGCTCAACTTGAGGTTCCATTTGCTCTTCCGGATCTGCTCTCCGGTTCCTTCTGGCTTCACACCTTGCTCACGCTCCTCGACCTGTTTGATTCCACGCGGCTTGACCCTTTCGGTCGGCTTGTCTACTCACATGGCCCTTCTCAGCTTCCTTGTTGTTGCGGTGTTGGCGCCTCTTCTGGTGTCCTCTCTTCCGCTTGACCCTCGGTTGATTCAGCGTATCCGAATCAAACACCCGAACCGACTCGGCTTCCTCCAATCGGTTTTCGCTCTCGTCCGAGTTGGCTGTCTCCAACTCGTTTCCGGTCTTCTCATCCTTGATGGCTTCATCTCCCCCATGCTTGGTTGGCTTTGGCTCTTTCTTCTAGTTGCTCCCCTTATGTCCGCTTTCGGATTCTTCCACAGATCCGCCCTCGGCTTCTTCAGCCGATCCGAAATCGAATTCGTCATCCAACTCGGCGTCGCGGTCTTTTCTCCCCCTTCGGTGGTCATTCGGGACGTCTCTCCCCCTCAAGTTCGGCATGTCGAGGTGACGCAACCCAAGCGCACCCGAGAATTGCCACAACTTGTCCAGACCAAGAGGCTTGGTGAAGATGTCGGCGGTCTGTCGATCCGTCGGAACATAGTGAAGTTTGACTTCATCGGAGAGTACACGCTCGCGGACAAAATGGTAGTGCACCTCAATGTGCTTAGTCCGGGCGTGGAAAACGGGGTTCTTTGCGAGTTGGATGCTGCTGAAGTTGTCGCAGTAGATTATCGTTGGATCGGGTACCTCCACCTTCAGATCCTTAAGTAGTCGCTTCAACCATATGGATTCGCATGTCGCGATAGCCGCTCCTCTATACTCGGCTTTGGTGCTCGACAACACAACTGTCGGTTGCTTCTTGCTACTCCACACGATCGCGGCACTCCCAAGAGAGAACACGAAACCAGAGGTGGATCTGTGATCGGCGGTGTTTCCGGCCCAATCAGCATCGATGTAACCGACCAACTGCGCGGTTGTATCGGTCCGATATAGTAGCCCCCGGTCCTTAGTGCCACTAACGTACCGGAGTACGCGTCGTGCGCATTGAAGGTGCTCCTCGGTCGGTTGCGCCATGAATTGACTAACCACCCCAACCGGGTAACTGAGATCTGGTCGGGTGATGGTCAAGTATATAAGGCTTCCGACTATCTGTCAGAACCTCGTCGGGTCGCATACCTTTCCGGAATCGGGGAGAAGCTTGATGGTTCTATCCAGAGGAGTCGAGACGGACTTACAGTCGGCCATCCCGAATTTGAAGAGCATACTCAACACGTAATGTCGTTGGCTGATCAGTATGCCTTCGGGGGTGCGGATCACTTCGATTCCGAGGAAGTAATGACGGTCCCCCAGATCCTTCATATCTAACGATGCCGCGAGCTAGAGCTTTACACGGTCAATTTCACTGAGGTCGGCGCTGGTGATGACCAAATCATCAACATAAAGTAAGATACTAACCAGCCCGAGTCGACCTTTCCAGATGAACAGTGAGGAGTCCGATTTTGACGTTGCAAAGCCCATCCAACGCAATCGTTGCGTGATCTTCGCGTTCCAGGCACGCGGGGCTTGCTCTAGTCCGTAAAGGGACTTCTTCAATCGGCACACCGCCGAAGTGTTCGTTCCGGAGTGAAATCCAGGTGGTTGTACCATGTACACCTGTTCCTCAAGCTCACCTTGCAGGAACGCATTCTTTACATCCATCTGATGTAAATGCCACCCCTTTGCCGCAGCTACCGCGAGCAAAACACGGACGATCGTCATCTTCGCGACCAGCGCAAACGTCTCATCGTAGTCGATGCCGAGTTTTTGCGCATAGCCTTTTGCTACTAACCGGGCCTTATATCGGTTGACTGAGCCGTCGGTGTTGTACTTGACCTTGTACACCCACTTGCATCCGATCGGCTTGACACCTTTCGATGCGTCAACTAGGTCCCAGGTTTCATTCTCCGCTAATGCGTGCATCTCTTCCTCGATCGCGGCCAATTCACGTCCTTCGCCGCTTCTGCGTAGCTCTCCGGCTCACGCACTTCCGCAACACGGGTTATGTACGCATAGTGATGCGCCATGTACTCGTTGTAACCGAACCGCACAACTGGGTTCTTTTGGCGGGTAGATCGGCGTAATTGCTCATTAGCCGAGGTTGAGGCTTTCTTAGCCGATTCGGACTTCGCTCTTGAAGACCCATCATCGCTTCCCTCGGAGTCGGACTCGCGTCGATCCAACTCGTTCCTATCCGTGTCGTATGCCGACATCTTCTTCTTCCCTTTTTCCTTGTGCGTAAGCCGTCTCCTCGGCTTCCTCTGCGGGGAATGCACGATCGAGTCTCCACTACTCGCTGGCTCTTCATCGGACTGGGTCAGTTCTCGGTCCACTTAACCGAAACGAAATCGGACTCTCTTCGCGGGTCCCGATTTCAGGCTCATTCGGAGGCATCTCGCTGGCTCTTCATCAGACTGGGTCGGTTCTCGGTCCGCTTAACCGAAATGAAATCGGACTCTCTTCGTGGGTCCCGATTTCAGGCTCATTCGGAGGCATCTCGGCCGTCAGAACTCGGATGGGAGATGAGGTCTGGAGTCGGGGGTAAGTACCAGGACGCGAACTCGTCAAACACAACGTCGCAGCTCACGCGTGCTTGTTTGGTGCGAGGGTTATAACACTTATAACCCTTCTGCACGTCCGAATAGCCGACCAAGATACACTTCTCGGTTTTCGCGTCCAACTTCCTCCGTTTCTCTTTCGGTACATGCACATACGCAATGCGACCGAAAACTCTCAAGTGTCGTAGATTCGGCTTCCTTCCAAAGTAGTGCTCATGCGCTAACACTTTGTCTTCGATCCGATTCTGGATGTATACTGCGGTTCGTACTGCCTCGGCCCAATAGAACTTGGGCAAGCTCTTTTCTTCCAACATTGCCCGCGCCGCTTCTACAATTGACCGATTTTTCCTCTCGGCCACGCCGTTTTGCTCCGGCCTGTATCTACAACTGAATTCGCGCTGAATTCCCATCTGTTGCAAATAGCCGTTGAATTGACCTGAAAAGTACTCTTTTCCGCCATCCGACCGTAGGCACTTGATCTTTCGTCCTATTTCCCTTTCCACGAACCCTTTAAGGTCCCGGAAACAGTCGAAGACTTCACTCTTCTTCTCAATAAGGTAGATCCACGTGTGCCACGTATAGTCGTCGATGAAGGAGACGAAATATCGACTCCTGCCAAGACTAACGTTCTATGTCAGCCCCCATACATCGGAATGTATCAAGTCGAGCTTGTTTCGGCTCCGATAACACTCGTTAGGGAAGGGAAGTCGGTGTTGCTTCCCTAGCTGGCAGGCTTCACAAATTTGTGCCTTCCAGCCACTGAATTTGGGCAATCCGAACACCACCTGTTTCAATTGTAGGTCCTGAAGCCGTTGATAGTTGACGTGGCCCACCCGCTTGTGCCATAAGTCGATATCTGACTCAACTTTTTGTCCTTTTGCGAACATTGCGGTGCCACCGTCACTAGATTCGAGGATAAACATCCTCCCGTCTCTACGCCCTTGCACAATAACTCGACCTTCTTCCTCGACGAAGCACCCAAGATGCGTGAACCGGAATTGCATCCCTTGGTCGACGATCTGTCCGACCGACACCAGATTCTTCTTGATTGTTGCGACATATAGCACATATAGCACGTTCATAAGTTTCCCTTTCTGCCCGACATGGCTCAAGGGAACTTCACCAACATTTGCGATCGGATGCGGAGTGTCGTCTCCAGTTGCATCGGTTTTTCCAGATATGAGAACCACTCCTTGTGGCACGTCATGTGGTTTGATGCGCTGGAGTCGATGTACCACACCTCCTCTGACTTCGGGGTGATCTTCTTCATCGAGTTTGCTTCGTGTCTCGTCACGAAGACTGACCCGGATCCGGATCCTTTGGCGTAGTGCGATCGTTGCCGATTTCCTTTGTCAGTTTGTCCGGAACATGATCCGGACCCGGTTCTCTCCGAATCAACGCGCTTTTTCCAACACTCGCTCTCCCTGTGGCCTTTCTTGCCACAGTACCAACATTCCGCGACGGATTTCCCTTGCCGGTTCTCGTCGCCTCGACTCCCCCTATTTCCGGAGGGTCTAGAGTTTCTGTGCCTTCTTCCTTGCTCCCGTCGGCCGCCTCCATTGCGCACCGACTCGCCTCATCCGCCACGACCACGTGGCCTATCTCCGTCCATGTACAATATCTTACTATCGGCATGCATGCTCGTCGACGCACCCGCGTGGTTCTCCTCTATAAGGAGCATCGACTATAAGTCGAAAAACGACGGCGTATTCTCCCGTGTACACACAGCAGTTCGGAACGCTCCGAACTTCGACGCCAGTCCCCCGAGACAGATTTGCACCATCTCACCTTCCTCGACGTTCACATCGATAGAGGCTAGAGAATCACATATATCTTTGATCTTCGAGGTGTAATTAGCCACCGACAAGTCGCGTTGTCGTAAATTGCTCAGCTCCTGTCGGATTTGAAGCTTCCTGGCTGTGGTGCTTGCGGCGAAGATCTTCTTCAGATTTCCCGAAGCATCCTTTGGCGTTTTCGCATCCCAAATATAGCTTAGGAGCTGTTCGCCCACACAAGACACAAAGCAGTATAATACTCTGCTCGCCAACTGTTCCCAAGCCAGGAAGTCTTTGTGTGTCAAATCGGGTGTTGTGTCATTTGCTCCATCACCATAGCTCCAGTAACCGTGTCCGAGCAGGTACTGGTGCATCTTGTAAGACCAAGACGCGTAGTTGTTTCTGTCGAGCTTCTTTGTTGGAAGCGAGCTAGCCATGCCTCTATCCATCGGTTTTTCCTGTTCTTCTTGGTTGGTTTTTCTTTCAAGCTATGTCGATTGCAGAGGTTCTCAACCCTCGCGCTCTAATACCATGTAAAAGATTATGTGCGGAAGCAATAGAAAACCAAACACACAAAAAATACGCAGGTTTAATGGAGAGCTTGAGTATGCACAGTACGTGGGAGAGACAGAGAGAGAACACACAAGAAATTCAATTAAAAAAATACTAACTCTATACATACACTATGCTCAGTGAGCACCTTTTATACAAGCCCTGACAATCAGGCTGACACAAGTACTGACAGTACTTGACCACTCATAAATGAGCCTACTACGCTAACTCCCAAAATTATTCCTTACGAGGAATATCTTCCTAACGGCCTTCCAGTTTACGCACCGATACAGCCATGTTATGCGTACCGATTTACGCATCGGTACGGCCTAACCGATCGGTCCCAACCGATCTGGTTCTCGGCTTGCACAGCCAATCCGGCCAATGTTGAGCTTGTATCTCAACAGAACACGTCGTAGCTATTGCATGACGAATCCTACATACTATTACGGACCAATGAGGCTAACGAAAAAGACTGTCATTGTGGTCGAATCCTACATACTGTTAAGGCCTAATGAGGCTGACGAAAAAGACCGTCATTGTTACCGATTAGGAACACTGTCTACGCCCAGTCCTTCGACGTAGACTTCAAGGTGACCGTGTTACAATGAATAGAACCGTCGTACCATAAATCGTAATGGGATACTCCCTCGTATCCTAGTAGCATAGAAGGGAGACGGCTACAACCGAACTCCTTGGGAAGTGCACTAGTATCCGCACTTACACCTACAGCCCTACGATTAACACTACGCAATAGAGATACAAAGGATGCAGTAGAGAAAACCACATATATGCACAGAGATCAGGGAAGATAGTGTTCTATTAGAAAAATGATCTATACTCCAGAATTACACGCTACCTCTTACAGAGGATTTCTGCCATTTATATACATAGGGCTTCTAGCCGTTCACGCTTCCCGCGTGAACCGTTACATGCGTTTCTTAATGCGCTTCTGTCCGTCGGTTAGGATTTCAACGGACAACACCTGTCACGCCTGTGGGACAGTGTCATGGCACGTCGGACCCATCCCTCTAGTCTTCTTCCAAAATATCCCGGATGTTTGGTTCCGCTCTTACGTACTAATCTGGGGACGGCGTAGTGGGGTGGAAGCACGCTATGGTGTACCAGAAAAGTATTGTTTTTGGCCACAAAAATTGTCAGTACTTTCGATACTGTTAGTACTGAATAATTTTGGAAAAAAAATCAGAGAAAAAAAATTCTATTTTGGAGAGTGGGGTGACTGTAGTACAAGTGTCCTTTACTACAAGGAGTGGGGGAAACACGTGAGGAGATATTCTTTCCATTTTGGGGGCTATTTTCCCCTCACGTCGATTTTGGCGCTTCACCTCACGTCGTTTTTGGCGGTTCCCCTCATACTCCTCTTCCTCTATCCCTCTAAGCTCTTCATCTCAGACATCGATGTCACGTTTCTGCTTTTCCTCCAATCTAAGAGTTTTGTTAGGGGTTAGTGTTGAGAGACAAGCTCAACATCGGCCGGATCGGCTGAAGAAGCCGAGGACCGGATCAGTTGGGACCGATCGATTAGGCCGAATGCGTAAACCGGTACGCAAACCGGTGCGTAGGGAGGGCCGGATCGGTGCGTAAACCGGGAGGCCGTTAGGAAAGATATTCCGTGAGGAATATATTTGGGAGTTAGTGTAGGAGCTCTTAATGAGCATTGAAGTACTGTCAGTACTTCGGTCAGTCCTTCTAGGACTTGTATAAAAGTGTTCATTGGACACACATATGTATAGAGTGTGGTGAATAGAGATTGTGTATTTTTTTGAATATACCTCTGGTGTTTTCCTCTCTCACTCTCTCTGTCTCTCCCGCGTATACTGCGTGAGCTCAAGCTCTCCATTAAACCTGAGTTTTCTTCCTTCTGTTCGGTCGTCATACTTGCTTCCGCACGTTACTTTCTACATGGTATCAGAGCGCGAGGGTTGAGAACCTCTCTGCAGCCGACGAAGAAGAACAAGAAGAACGATGGATAGAGGCATGGCGAGCTCGCTTCCAACAGAGAAGCTCGACAAAACCAACTACGCGTCTTGGTCCTACAAGATGCACCAGTACTTGCTCGGGCACGGCTACTAGAGTTATGTCGAAGGAGCTAATGACGCGGCACCCGAATCGACACACAGAGACTTCCCGTCGTGGGAGCAATCGGCGAGCAGGGTATTATACTACTTCGCGTCGTGTGTGGGCGAACAACTATCGAGCTATGCTCGGGATGCAAAGACGCCGAAGGGTGCGTGGGAAAATCTGAAGAAGATTTTCGCCGCGAGCACCACAGCTAGGAAGCTGCAGCTCCAACAGGAGTTGAGCAACCTACGACAACGCGACTTGTTGGTGGCGGACTATACCTCGAAGATCAAGGATATCTGCGACTCCTTCGCCTCCATAGAGGTGAACATCGAGGAGAGCGAGATGGTCCAGATCTGTCTCGGAGGTTTGGCGTCGAAGTTCAGAGCGTTCCGAACGGCTGTGTGTACCCGAGAGAATACGTCGTCCTTTTTCGACTTACAGTCAATGCTCCTGATAGAGGAGAACCACACGGGTGCGTCTACAAGCACGCACACCGACAGTAGAATGTTGTACACGAAGGGAGATAGGCCCCATGGACGTGGAGGACAATGCGAGTCGGCACGCAATGGAGGCGGCCAACGAGATCAAGGAAGAAGGCACCGAAGTGATGCCGACAGCGGCTGCGGACCCTCCGAAAACAGCGGGAGTCGAAGCGATGAGAACCGGCAAGGGAAGGTCATCGCGGAGTGCTGGTACTGTGGCAAGAAAGGCCACAGGGAAAGTGAGTGCTGGAAGAAGCACGCCGATTCGGAGAGAACCGGTTCCGGAAACGGCTCCGGACATACCGACAAGGGAAATCGGTAGCGATCGCACTACGCCGAAGACTCCGGGAGAGCCGGAGAAGGGTCTGCCTTCGTGACGAGACACGAAGCAAACTCAATGAAACGAACCACCCCGAGATCGGACGAGGTGTGGTACGTAGACTCCGGCGCGTCAAACCACATGACGAGCCATAAGGAGTGGTTCTCGTACCTTGAAAAACCGATACAACCTGGAGTAGTCGCAACTGGAGACGACACTCCGCATCCGATCGCGAATGTCGGAGAAGTTCCCCTTAGCCATGTCGGGCATAAAGGGAAACTCATGAACGTGTTGCACGTTCCGACAATCACGAAGAACTTGGTCTCGGTCGGACAGATCATCGACCAAGGGATGGAGGTTCGGTTTACACACCTCGGGTGCTTCATTGAGGAAGAAGGCCGTGTGATTGCGCAAGGGCACAGAGACAGGAGGATGTTCATCCTCGATTCCACTGACGGCGGCACCGCAATGTTTGCAAAGGGACAAAAATCCGAGTTGGACATCGACTTGTGGCACAAGCGGATAGGCCACGTCAACTACCAACAGCTTCAAGATCTGCAATCGAAACAGGTAGTGTTCGGATTGGCCAAATTTAGTGGCCGAAAGGCACAAATTTGTGAAGCCTGCCAGCTCGGGAAGCAACACCGACTTCCTTTCCCCAACGAGCGAAACCGGAGCCGGAACAAGCTTGACCTTATACACTCCGATGTATGGGGGCCGACACAAAACGTTAGTCTTGGCGGGAGCCGATATTTCGTCTCCTTCATCAACGACCACATGCGGCACACGTGGATCTACCTCATTGAGAGGAAGAGCGAAGTCTTCGACTGTTTCCAGGACCTCAAAGGGTTCGTGGAAACGGAAACAGGATGAAAGATCAAGTGCCTGCGGTTGGATGGCGGGAAAGAGTACTTTTCTGGTCAATTCAATGTTTATCTACAACAAATGGGAATTCGGCACGAATTCAGTTGTAGATACATGCCGGAACAGAACGGCGTGGCCGAGAGGAAGAATCGGTCAGTTGTGGAAGCGGCACGAGCAATGCTAGAGGAGAAGAGCTTGCCCAAGTTTTACTAGGCCGAGGCGGTAAGGACCGCGGTATACATCCAGAACCGGATCGGAGACAAAGTGTCGGCGCACGAGCTATATTTCGGAACGAAGCCGAACTTGCGACACTTGAGGGTGTTCGGTAGCATTGCGTATGTGCATGTACCGAAGGAGAAAAGGAGGAAGTTGGACGCAAAGGCCAATAAATGCATCTTGGTCGGTTACTCAGACGAGCAGAAGGGTTATAAGTGCTATAACCCTCGCACCAAACAAGTGCGTGTTAGCCGTGACGTTGTGTTTGACGAGTCTGCGTCCTGGTACCAGCCCCCGACTCCGAACCCTGACTCCAATCCGAGTTCTGACAATGAGGTCAGCGAGGCCGAGATGCCTCCGGATGAGCCCGAAATCGAGACCCGCGAAGAGAGTTCGATTTCACTCCGTTTAAGTGGACCGATTGGATGACTGAGTCGGTACAATCAGTCTGATGAAGAGCCGGCGAGTAGTGGAGACTCGGCCGTGCATTCCCCGCGTAGGAAGTCGAGGAGACGGCTTACGCGCAAAGAGAAAGGGAAGAAGAAGGTGTCGGATTCCGGCACGGATAGGGACGAGTCAGACCGACGGGAGTCCGACTCCGAGGGAACCGGTGACGGATCCTTAAAGGTGAAGTCCGCGTCAACCGAGAAGGCCTCGACATCGGCTAATGTGAGATTACGCCGATCTACCCGCCAAAAGAATCCTGTTTTGCGGTTCGGATACAACGAGTACATGGCGCATCATTATGCGTACATGACCCGTGTAGCAGAAGTGCGTGAGCCGGAGAGCTACGCAGAAGCGGCTAAAGACGCGAATTGGCGTGCCGCGATGAAGGAAGAGATGCACGCATTGGCGGAGAACGAGACATGGGACTTGGTTGACACACCAACAGGGGTAAAACCGATCGGGTGTAGGTGGGTGTACAAGGTCAAGTACAACACCGATGGATCGGTCAACCGGTACAAGGCTCGGCTAGTGGCAAAGGGCTACGCGTAGAAACACGGCCTCGACTACGATGAAGGGGTGGCGAAAATGACGCGACCGTCCGTGTTTTGCTCGCAGTAACTGCGGTGAAGGGGTGGCACTTACATCAGATGGATGTAAAGAATGCATTCCTGCAAGGTGACCTTGAGGAACAGGTGTACATGGTACAGCCCCCCGGATTTTACTCTAGAACGAACTCCTCGGTAGTATGCCGACTGAAGAAGTCCCTTTATGGACTGAAGCAAGCCCCGCATGCTTGGAACGCGAAGATCACGCAACAACTCCGTCAGATGGGCTTCGTCACGTCAAAATCGGACTCTTCCCTGTTCATCCGGAAAGGTCGACTCGGACCGGTTAGTATTTTACTATATGTTGATGACTTGGTCATCACAGGCGCCGACCTAGGTGAAATCGACCGCGTGAAGCTCCAACTTGCGGCATCGTTCGACATGAAGGATCTGGGGGACCTTCATTACTTCCTCGGGATCGAAGTGATCCCTATCCCCGAAGGCATATTGATCAGCCAACGTCATTACGTGCTGAGTATGCTCTTCAAATTCGGGATGGCCGACTGTAAGTCCGTCTCGACTCCTCTAGATAGAACCGTCAAGCTTCATCCCGATAAGGGAAAGGTATGCGACCCGACGAGGTTCCGACAAATTGTCGGAAGCCTCATATACTTGACCATCACCCGACCCGACCTCAGTTATCCGGTCGGAGTGATCAGTCAGTTCATGGCGCGACCTACCGAGGAGCACCTCCAGTGTGCGCAACGCATACTTCGGTATGTCAACGACACTAAAGACTGGGGACTGCTATATCGGACCGGTGCAGCCGTGCAATTAGTCGGCTACACCGATGCTGATTGGGCTGGCAACGCCGCCGATCGCCGATCCACGTCCGGATACGCGTTCTCCCTCGGGAGTGCCGCAATCGCGTGGAGCAGTAAGAAGCAGCCGACAGTTGCATTGTCGAGCACCGAAGCTGAGTACCGAGGAGCGGTTGCCGCGATATGCAAAGCCATATGGTTGAAACGGCTACTTAGGGACCTGCAAGAGGAGGTGTCAGATCCGATGACGATCTACTGCGACAACCTCAACAGCATCCAGCTCTCGAAAAACCCCGTTTTCCACGCACGGACCAAGCACATTGAGGTGCACTACCATTTCGTCCATGAGCATGTCCTTTCCGGTGAAGTCGAACTTCAGTATGTTCCGACGGATCAGCAGACTGCGGACATCTTCACCAAGCCTCTTGATCTGGACAAGTTGTGGCAATTCTCAGGTGCGCTCGGATTGCGTCACCTCGACGTGCCAAACTTGAGGGGGAGAACAATCCAGAACGACCAAGCAAGGCAGCAGGAAAGGAGTGGAGACCGCGACATCGAGTCGGTTGACTCGGTTGTCGAGTTCGACTTCAGATCGGCTGAAGAAGCCGAGGGCAGACCCGCGCAAAAGTTCGGAACCCGACAGAAGGGGAGCAGCCGAAGGAGAGAGCCGAAGCCAACCACGCATGGGGAAGATGACGCCATCGAGGGCGAGAAGACTGAAGACAAGTTGGAGACAGCCAACTCAGACGAGAGCGAAAACCGATCGGAGGTATCCGAGTCGGTTCGGATGTTTGATTCAGATACGCTGAATCAACCGAGGCCAAAGCGGAAGAAAAGGCAGCAGGAGAAGCGTCAACACCGCAACAACAGAAGAGCTGATAAGGGCTACATGAGCAGACAAGCCGACCAGAAGGGTCGAAGTGCGCGGAGTCAAACAGGTCGTGGAGCGCGAGCGAGGCGTGAAGCCAGGACGAACCGAAGCTGTGAGCCCGAAGATCTCGAAGAGCCTCAAGTTGAGCTTGAGGGGGAGTGTTGAGAGACAAGCTCAACATCGGCCAGATCGGCTGAAGAAGCCGAGGACCGGATCAAATGGGACCGATCGGTTAGGCCGAATGCGTAAACCGGTACGCCGACCGGTGTGTAGGGAGGGCCGGATCGGTGCGTAGACCGGGAGGCCGTTAGGAATGATATTCCGTGAGGAATATATTTGGGAGTTAGTGTAGGAGCTCTTAATGAGCATTGAAGTACTGTCAGTACTTCGGTCAGTCCTTCTAGGACTTGTATAAAAGTGTTCATTGGACACACATATGTATAGAGTGTGGTGAATAGAGATTGTGTATTTTTTTGAATATACCTCTTGTGTTTTCCTCTCTCACTCTCTCTGTCTCTCCCGCGTATACTGCGTGAGCTCAAGCTCTCCGTTAAACCTGAGTTTTCTTCCTTCTGTTCGGTCGTCATACTTGCTTCCGCACGTTACTTTTTACAGTTAGGGAGCAAATCTCAGACATCCATGTCAGGTTGGACCTTTTGAGTTCAAGATTTCTAGTTTTTTTAGGGTTTCTGTTTTTGTTAGGGTTTAGGTTGAGGAACAGAGACTGTTCTGAGGCCTCTTATAACAGCCAATAGTGACTTCTTCGACAACGACTTTCTTACTTCCACCGATTGTAGTTTACGTCGTGGTGATTTGGGGCTTTTTCCATCGAGGCGAGGATCCTTCCACCGAATCCAGGCAGCATATCACAAAGATTCAAGGCGCCCTCCACCATTAGAGGTTCCTTCCACTAAATCAAGGCGGCATATCACAAAGATTCAAGGCGCCCTCCACCATTGGAGGTTCTTTCCAGCAAATCGAGGCGGTATATCACACAGAATCAACGCTCCTGCCACCATTGGAGGTTCCTTGCATCAAATTTTTTATTTTCAGGACTAAAATTTTTCATTTCTTCATTTTTGAGTACTAAATTTTTAGATTTTACAATTGTCAAATTTGTACGTCGTGCTTCCACCATTGGAGGTTCCTTCCACATAATTGAGGCGGCATATCACACTAAATCAACGCTCCCGCCACCATTAGAGGTTCCTTCCATCCATTTTTTTATTTTCAGGACTAAAATTTTTCATTTCTTCATTTTTCAGTACTAAATTTTTAGATTTTACAATTGTCATATTTGATTCGTAATTCTAATGTTCGAAACAAATTATTTCTCACTTTGCAGGCCACATTTAAAAACATTTGACTGTGTTTTCTTAGTGTAGTCTATATAACATTAACTACTCTCACCGGACACTTAATTTTTTTGGATAAATCTAATGACCAAATGGGGGTTCCAAACGAGAGTGAGTTGTCAAGTAACTCATGTATATATCTGAAAGGACCAAGAGACGGGTGGTTCTTCACATAGTCTGTTATTTGGTAGAAATAACGAAGAGATTTAGTGAAGAGGATCGTAGGGATATTATATGTAGAGTGTTACACCATCAACGTTTGAATGAAGACATGGAGAGAATAAAATTTAGGGACCAATGTGTTTCAGAAGAGATTGTAGAGGCTATGAAGTCATCCCTAGACTTAGTGAAAGGTGTAGAGAGCATAGACAAACTTGCTGCAAAGAGGACAACCCTACACATGGTTGTGAACGGTGCGAGAGAAAAAAAATATAGTGATACTAAAGTTGCCTTAGCCCTGGGTATTCAAAGAAGGAACTTGAGGAAACATCGCCGAAATATACACTCAAGCCAATTCAAGTGGCTAGGGTTGGGACGTAGACGACGATGCGATGCCTTATCTCAAGAGATTATTGAGAAAGTATATAAGGAGACATGTGTTGCTACCCTTGTCTCAAAATTTAAGAAACAACTTGGGGAGTTCATTCCACATAACTTCCGGAGTTATTGGCAAAATTCATAGTTCAAGGAATGTATTAATAACTTACCAACGGGTGTCATCGTATCCGTTATTGACTTTGCAGAAAACTATACATTTAAAGTTCAAAATGAGGTTCAATCAATGCATTGGTACAATGATCAATGTACGATACTTGTATATATTTGCTATTGGAGGCAAGACGGTGAGTTACATAAGAAATCAATATTTTACATTTCAGATGATAAAAAGCATGATACACTATTTGTTCAACATTGTTTTAAGCTTCACCATGCAGATTTATTGTCTCTAGGGTTAACCTTTAACCGTCATTGGGTTTGGTCTGATGGTGTTGCCTCGCAGTTTAAGGCGGCATGATCGTTCTACTTTATCGCCAGATAATTTTTAATCCATATGTTTAGTACTTATCATGCAATGTGTAAGGAAGTAATTCTTGTGTTAGTGCATGCATACTAATTATGTTTGTAACTATTCACACACAATACTATTCACATGGATGCATACTAATTATGTTTGTAACTATTCGAACACAACACTATTCACATGGATGCATGCATACTAATTTTGTTTGTAACTAAGTTAACTGTTCTTGATTGATCAAATAGTACTATCCTGTCATGGGAATCTGTGTTTATTATCTTTTAATCCATGTGAAGTGTTCTCCATAGACAAAGTGTACTATGTTGTGTGTTGTATCTTTACTAAATCAGTATTTACTGAAGAATGTAAAGTACTCGTATTGTACTCTATAGTATTGTCCGTCCTTAAGAGAATTGTACTAATTATCTTTAATGCATGTGAAGTGTTCTCCATAGACACATTGTACTATGATGTGTGTTGTATCTGTAATAAATCAGTATTTACAGAAGGATGTAAAGTACTTGTCTTGTACTCATAGTATTGTCTGTCCTTAAGAGAATTGTACTAATTATCTTTTAATCCATGTGATGTGTTCTCCATAGACACATTGTACTATGTTGTGTGTTGTATATGTACTATGTTGTGTTTACAGAAGGATGTAAAGTACTCATCTTGTACTCACAGTATTGTCCATCCTTAAGAGAATTGTACTAATTATCTTTTAATCCATGTGAAGTGTTCTCCATAGACACATTGTACTATGTTGTATGTTGTATTAGTACTAAATCAGTATTTACTGAAGGATGTAAAGTACTCGTCTTGTACTCATAGTATTGTCCGTCCTTAAGAGAATTGTACTAATCATCTTTTAATCCATGTGAAGTGTTCTCCATAGACACATTGTACTATGTTGTGTGTTGTATCTGTACTAAATTAGTATTTACTCAACTTGTACTCATAGTATTGACCGTCCTTAAGAGAATTGTACTAATTATCTTTTAATCCATGTTGAGGGTTTTCCATGGACACTGTATTGTACTGTGTTGTATCTGTACTAAAGAAATAATTATCGAAGGATGTAAAGTACATGTCTACTACTCATAGTATTGTCCTAGATTGAAGAGTTTGTACTAATTATCTATTAATCAATGTTGAGTGTTCTCCATGAACACACTGTATTGTACTTGGTGTTGTATCTATACTAAATCAGTAATTATCGGAAGATGTAAAGTACATGTCTTGTACTCATAGTATTATCTTATATTGAAGAGTTCGTACTACTTATCTATTAATCCATGCTAAGTGTTCTCCATGAACACACTGTATTGTACTGTGTGTTGTATCTATACTAAATCAATGTTTATTGGGGGATGTAAAGTACATGTGTTGTAGTACTAATTATCTTCTAAGGAGGGTTGTGTTCTCCGTGGACACATTGTACTGTATTGTGTATTGTATCTGTACTAAATCGGTATTAATGAATGTAAAGTACTCGTCGTCAGCAACATAATACTATCTGATATTGAAGAGTTTGTACTATTTATCTGTTAATTCATGTAGAGTGCTTTCCATGAATTCATTGTACTATGCTTTGTGTTGTATCCATACTAAATTAGTATTAATGGATGCCAAGTTCACATGGTTGACAACATAGTACTATTTATCTTTTAATAAGTGTAGAGTGTTCTCAATGGATACGTTGTGCTATGCTTTGTTTTGTATTTGTACTAAATCAGTATTAATGGATGTGTAGTACTCTCGATTGACAACATAGTACTAATTTTGTTGGAAACCTGAGATACAAAAGCAGGTATTTCTCCTTATTCAACATTCGTCTGCAATGGAACTACTTCGGGTCTGGACATGGAAAAGGAGAGCATGATGGCGCGGGGGCTGTGATCAAACGTGCCCTTACAAGGGAGCAGTTGGATAATAATGGTGCTAAGTTGCAAAATGCACATGATGTTGTGCAGTGGCTAACATGGAAGATGTCAAATGATGGTAAGAACAGATTGTTTGTTGAAGTTCGCGTTGATGAGGTTGATAGAACTAAATCATATGGTTGTAAAACCGTGAAAGGCACACGCAGCACCCATTGTGTATTAGGGTTTAGCCGCAAGGACACAACACAATTGTTACTCCGTACTTTATCATGCTTTTGTTCCATGTGTATAGATGAAGCTTGGGATAAATGCATCAACCTATCAATCGTCGAGCCCTGGAAGCTGTAGAAGCTTGAGCCTGAACGACAAGATGATATTGAAGAGGATGCGCATTCAAACGATATTGTATACTACAACCAACATCAAGACTTGGCAGTTTTATTAGAAGTTGGAGATCATTTTGCAGTGCTCAAATCTCCTTAGAATGAAGATTTAGAAGACTACTACATTGTGGTGTGCAAGCAAGTCAAGACATTATTGAAAGAAGTGGTGAGGGATGGCTGGGGCAACAATTTCAACCTTGGTGAGTCTGTCGTGTATGGAAACTATTATGCAAAGTTGCCGCAATGCAAGAACACATATGCATTACTAAAAGAAGCACCGATCGCAATAATCTACGTTGATGCCATTCTTGCGATCAAATTCAATATGACTCAAGCAAAGCACAAGGTTAAGGGATACAACACTGTCTACAAGGTCCCCCAAGAGGTTCATGAGCACATATTAGGGGAGGTCTCTCTATTTAATGCTTGAAAGTCACACTATCAATACATTGTACCAGAAAACTGAAAAACATCCACTTGTAGTTCACTATTTGATGTATTGATATATTAATTTTGATGATTGACAAATGAATCAATATAATTCCTTTCTTCTATTATGTATTATGAATCGATATATTTGATGTATTGAGACTATTTATTGAGCTTGTATTGTAAGTGTTTATGGTAATTAAAGAGTTGCTTGTTTCCATGGTTTAAGGTGTGAAGTCTTCAATACTTCTGTATTGTCAGTGTTTATAGTAATTATAGAGTTGCTTGTTTCTATGGTTTAAGGTGTGAAGTCTTGAATACTTAGTAGCCTAAATATGGCCCAAACTTATTCAACTATCAAGTCTCTATTGTGTGCACTCAAGTCATTATTCAACTCTAACCATGTGCACTCAAGTCATTATTCAACTCTAACCATGTGCACTCAAGGAGACCATACTTCGAAGTATCAATATACATATTAGTACTAACGCAAGTATCAATATACATATTAGTTTAGTACTAATGTCAATTGCAAGTATGTCAATTGAAAGTATTAAGTAATACATAGCAGTCTCCCAATGTCAATTGCAAGTATTAAGTAATACATATCAGTCTCCCAATGTCAATTGCAAGAATTAAGTAATACATAGCAGTCTCCCAATGTCAATTGCAAGTATTAAGTAATACATAGCAGTCTCCCAATGTCAATTGCAAGTATTAAGTAATACATAGTGGTCTCCCAAAGTATCTCGGTTAGACGGATACATACATCTGATGTAAAGTTCGGTTGCATGACAGTATATACCAATCTTCTAAATCTTCATCTGGTATAACGAACTGTATATAACATCTCAGTTAACAATATAGAATTTTATTTGTAATCAACACAATCATGGCTGCATGGGAGTGTACTTGGGAGTGTGATAAATTTGTACCTCCCTCACCAAAGATCATTTCAGAATTAGCAATATAGAAATTCAGATTACACTACAAGAGTTAACAATAGAATACATTTTCATTCTCTGCAATTGGCAATATAGAATTTCACACTGGTATAACTACTGGATTTTGGTATACCAAATAGTTCAATTTCAGACATCACTAACAGTTCGGCTAAAGTTCAAGTACAATCGAAAGACAACCGAAAGACACTGGTATAACTATTTCAGATAAATGAGACAGTATTTTGGTATACCAAATAGTTCAATTTCTCACATCACTAACAGTTCAACTAAAGTTCAAGTACAATCGAAAGACAATCAGGCACTAGAGGGCAATTTGGCTGATCTTGTAATGCGCTTGTTGTTGGTGCCAGTTTTTTCTGATTTTACATTCTTCTTTATCTTAAAGCCTTTAGGATCAACTAACTAAGTGGCACTTCATCATCAGAGGCATCAAAGACAGGCGTGGATGCACGGGCACCTTGTACTAGTGGCAAGCTTGAGAGAGCAACTGTGTTTTCTGCAACTACAATGCTTGTACACACATCCACAAAGGTACTGTCGATAGAAAAATTATCACTCATCTCCTGAATGTGGGTTGTTTTAGTACTCATGTTGTTGCTAGTATGCTCAGTCTCAGTACAATTAGGCTCATGTATGTGGGCTACAGCAATACTCCTAGTGAACTCTTGGCTGGTCATAGTCACCTCATTCTTAAGACCACTGTGCTCTCCTTCTTGGGTCAACTCCTCTTGTACGGTGGCTATCTCCTCATTCTTAAGAGAACCATGCTCCCCTTCTTGGGTGGTCTTTATTGCCTGGTCCTCATGGGTGATGCTAGTAGGCTCCCCTTCATTAGTAACGATGTTCTTTCCACAATCCTCATGGGATTCTTTAGACACTACTAGCACATTCTCAGTACAATCAGGCTCCTCTTCAGTACTAGCGATGTTCTTTCCACAATCCTCATGGGATTCTTTAGACACTATAGATACATTCTCAGTACAATCAGTCTTCTCTTCAGTACTTGCCATATTCTTTCCACACTCCTCATGGGCTTCTTTAGACAAATTATTGTTTGTACATGCCAACTGCTCTTCAAATATGAATGCTTCATTTTTCTCACAGTCCTCATGTGTGGAAGATGTGCTTCCAGAGTCTGCCTCCGTGCAAAGGTTAATCCCAGAATCTGACTCTGCACTTGTGCTCCATATAGTTCCCGATTCACTTGATTGCAATTAGGAATCAGACTGGTCTTGTAAACCTAAATAATGGGATTCCAAAGAATATTAGTATCAACTCACATACTCAAAAGTTTGCAAACATACCAACAACAATGAACGTCATACTGTACAACCGTAGATACCCCATTGCAAGTGGTAGGGTCGGTTATCTTCTCCACAACATCTAAGTGCTCAACAAGGTTGTTGTGATCTATTGAATGCACCAAAAGCAACACTATCATAGGGTTGTTATGATCTAAATCATTGTTTTCAAAAACTGGCTTTGACGTGTACCTAGGAGTGTGATAAATTCATCTTCACGATTAGGTTTTGGACTCGTATCTCCCTCACCAAAGATCATTTCGTCATCAGCTAGTAACACAAGTACATGGTATTAGACAATGCATTAGGTTGACAACTCTCCGGACAGGTGAGAACATATATGACTCACCATTGCATTCAACTTTGCCTTTCTTGCCCTTTCCATACAACTTTCTTGCCCTTTCATGCACAATGCACTACTCACTTAGTTCCCAAATTACACAAGGAGTATTAATCCTGAACAATGTACTACTCACTTAGTTCCCAAATTACAAAACTAGTACTAATCATGAGCAATGTACTACTCACTTAGTTCCCAGTTTACAAAACTAGTACTAATCATGAACAATGTACTACTCGCTAAGTACTAATCGTCAACAATGTACAAGTATAGTGTGTACTAACACTAGTACTAGGCACATTGTAATATAGATTGGACTAACATCTAATCCAACAAATGTAGATTGGATTTTAGTATTAACGTGGTATTTTGCACACAAGTAATACTAAACGCGATATGTGTTCTACACACCTAATTACATAACTTGTACTAATTACACCAACAATATTAATCTTGAGCAGTATTAGTACTAAACGTGATATGTGTTTGACACACCTCATTTCCAAATTACACAAACTGTACTAATATTCAGCAATTTACTATACACCTTGTTCCCAAATTACATAATTAGTACTAATTCCCAAGTTACACAAACAATACTAACAGTCAGCAGTGTACAAGTATAGTGTCTACTAAACTAGTACTAGGCAAGTTGCAATATAGATTGGACAATGTTGTACCTGGTTCCTTTTAGTACTAATTCTGGAAAATATCCCTTCAACTACACATACCAATTATATATTAAGAGTACTGCCAATACTAACCCACATAATTAGGGTTCCACATATTAGTTGTTAGAGATACACTAATACTAATCCATTGTTCTCCTAAATATGAAGTATGAATTGTGGCGTACACTAGTTCTAATCCAAATGTAAATTGACATCATATTATACAAACAATAGAATAGTAGAGCCACATACCATACGGGTGTACTTTTAAACCCCAAGCATAGTACCACTCAGCCGCAATTGTAGTTTTACAGTCCATACATGTATTCTCTTTCTCAAAATGATACTTAGCACATAGCAAATGATATGTGTGCAAGCACGGTGTAATCACAACATCCATAGGCTCCAGCTTGAATCCGAGGCCACAAAATATACACCTGGCAGATTGCAAACACAAGTTATAATATATTAGCTAATATGATATTTATACCACAAAAGTAGAAATAAATAACTTTTAAAGCCAATACCGTGATATAGCTATACTAGTAATGGTACTTTCCATACCACTTGGGTGCTCAATTACAGATGGACACAAAGTTTCAAAACCTTTTTGTTTTAAATCCTGCATCAAGCACACAAGGTTCTCAGAATGCAACTTTAAAGCTGACAACTTATTATCTATTTCGGAATGTGCATTCCTGCAAGTATCAAGGTCTCTCATCTATGAACCTAATTGAGTGCCCATATTGTTTAGCTCTTTCTTCAACTCCTCTTTCAACACCTCACTTTCTGAATTTTGGATTGTCGATGCAATCCATTCATATGTAGTCTTTAATGAAGAGAATTTCTTTTCTGCCTGTATCTCAGTTGATTTAATTGCTTCCAAATCAGCAAGTAGTGCTTGTATTCTTGAGCTCATAGATGCTATGCAACTGGCCATCATCTGCTCATTCTTTTCAGTCATTGTGGCCCGTACCTTTGCAGATTGAACTTGGTGGACAGGTGTTGTAGCCGGAATATCCACATGAGAGGTTCCCGATGACTTCAAGCCAGTGTTGGTACTGGAGGACCCTTTATAATGTTCTGACCGGTGCCGATTAAAATCTTCCCAATCTACGTCGATGCCACCCTGAACTTCACATGCAAATGCACGTGCAAAAATAGTATCCACCTCATTGTTACAGATTTGATTTGTATCATAAACATGTTCATATCTCGTCTTCAATAAGTTGACATATTCCCTCTTCAATCCACTTATGTGGAATCCTCGCCTTGTATCGGGATGTGATGACCCCCAGGTTTTTATTAACCACTCTCTCAGCTCAGGATAAACTTCAGGTCGTGCTCGAAGGAAATAACTCCATCCGAGAGGTGTTTCTCGAATGATGGAGTGGTACATCTTCTTTCTCTGTGTTGATGAATTCATCACCCTTTCTCTTCTGGGTGTCTTCTTGCTTTCTTTGAGAGGTTTCCTTTTCCCTTCCTTCACTGGTGTCTTCACTTTCTCTTTCATCAATGTCTTCTTTATGGGTGTCCTTCTCGTCATTGTCCTAGTCATCACTATTCTCGTTGAATGAATATGCATGTACTAGAATAAAACTCATCAAATTACCATCAACACATAGCAAGTAATCACGGTGCATGTACAAGCCATGTCAAACACACAAAAACCCTAAATAGTCGGAAGAAAACTCATCCATGTCTAACACATACAAATTAAAAACAGACAGATAGGAAACACAGAGAAAACGAAAACATACCAACAAAACGAAAACATAGCAACTCATCATAGCCAACTCCATCTAAGTTGCATGTACAAACCATGACAAACACACAACCACCCTAAACAGTCGGAAGAAAACTCATCCATGTCAAACACATACAAATTAAAAACAAACACAGAGAAAATGAAAACATACTAGTTGGGCATGCAACACATAGACTATGAATAATCAAAACCTAAAAATGCCCATACACATACAAATTAAAAACAGACGGACAGGAAACAAAGAGAAAACGATAACATACCGGTTGGAGGCAAATGGAGCCAAGGTTGAAGGCAGAGGTACCACACCTTCGGAGCACACCAAGCCTTCAAAATCCCCTATATGCAAGAGGTTGTTGACGAGGCTGCTGCAGAGGAGACAAACGAGCATACACAAGGAAAGAAAATCAACAAGAACATCAATCCGGGGAAACAGAAATCTCTGCATATATAGAGACAGAGATCGAACCTGGCACAGAGGGGAACACAACAACTACTACGCGGGGAACAAAGAATCGAAGGTGGAGTGAGAGAGAGAAATAGAAAGAAAGAAAGAAACAGAGATTCAAAGGTGGAGTGAGAGCGAGATAGGTAATAGATATGTGTCGTCTTTCTAACTTTCTGCCTCTGTCTGTTTGACAACTTCAAGACAGAAGAGAGAGACAGATAGAGAGAGACAGAGACATAGACAGAGACAGACAGAGACAGAGACTGGCCAACTATCACATTCCAAACCTTCTCTAGGTGTGCTTTCGTACAACTCTACCTAGGAGAATGAAGTTACAATTAATGTATTAAATACGGCCTTGGGACATTTCGAGTGTGACGTATATTATCTTTGTACATTCGAGTGTGACGTAATGAATTTGTTATTTGAAATTGAACACCATTCAATAGATGATAATTGTTTTATTTTCAATTTTTAATGTTTATTTTCTTCCTCGATTTAGTACTAAATTTTTGGCCAAAAGTTGGTACACCGTAGCATGCTTCGACCCAATGCTCATAGGCGCGTCGTTGCAAGGTTGCATGTCTTGTACTTAATCGGTGGGGTTTTCCATGGCGTCAACTTCTCCTGGTGTGGGCGGACCCGGCTGTTCTGGCTCTTTCCATTCTACTATGGCTGGCTCTTCCATCTACAGGCTCTCGGTAGGCTGAGGCACTGTCCTGTCTGTAACTTCCTCAGTCTTGCCGGCCGTAGTTGTCCTCTCCGGTGAATTGAGCTGAGGTTCCTCCTGTTCGGCGGTATCACCTTCCGGTCTCGCGATGGGCTCCGTTCTTTGCCGCGTCCTCTTGGTCTAGAAGTTTGTGCATGCATCAAGTCCTTTTAATAGCGTCACTATCTTCTCTTTCTTTTCTTTTTTTAATGTTACATACAATATTACTATTACACTATAATACAGGTGGGTGCCTTTCATTAATCCGCGGATTCTTCGGCCGTGTCGTTTACGGCGTGGAACGGGTTCGGTGGCACTAGTCCTAGGTAGGGTTTTAGTCGAAACCCATTCACCTTTTGGCGTAACACGTCTCCGGCCAAAGTGCCTAGTTTAAACGTGTCGTTTTCTGCACCAACTATCCAGTACGGCCCCGTCCAGCGGAATTTTAATTTACCTGGCATTTGCCCCATCCGTGTTTGAAAGACTAAGACTGCTTTGCTGACCACAAAATATTTTTCACGTGCATTCCGATGCCGGTCCATGAATGCTTTACGCCGACGTTGCTCTTGTTCCAGTATGGTCATGCTTCGTACGCGTGTCTCGCCTAGTTCAAGCAACTATTGTAACCATATTTGTTCAGACTTGTCTTCTGATAGCCGTTCTCGTACCTGAATCCGTGGACTAGGTACCTGAAATTCGATTGGCATTACGGCCTCTAGCCCAAATGCTAGCCAGAAAGGCGTGGATTGTATGCTAGTCTTATAGCTGGTTCGGTACGCCCATAACGCGCTATGTAATTTGGTATCCCAATTTGTTATGTTTTCATTGACGATCTTTTTTAGTATGGTTTGTAACATTTTGTTCGTCGACTCCGCTAAACCATTCGCATGTGGATAATACGACGTGCTTTTCTTGTGGACCACGGCATAGTGTTGTGTCAGCTCTCGGTTGACCGAATTCAGAAAGTGGCTTCCTTGGTCACTGATGAGCTCGATAGGGTAGCCAAAACGACACTAGATGTGTTTGTAAAGAAATTTTGTCGTCACTGTCACGGTATTTTCTCGTAGTGCTTTCGCTTCCACACACTTGGTGCAATAATCAGTAGCCACGAGTATATGTTTATTGCCAGTCCAAGTTGTCACCGGTGTAAACGGCCCCACGAAATCGAGCCCCCATTTCTGGAATGGATCCAACGGCAACACTGGTTGATGTGGCATCATTGCGACCTCCGTGGGCTGGCCCATTCATTAACACAGATCGCATTGTTTGCAATATTCATACACATCCTTTTGCGTAGTTGGCCACCATAGGCCGGCTTGCCAAACTTTACGAGTTGTAACACCGCTCGCGTAGTGTCCTCCTGTCGTACCACAGTGAGCTTCACGTAAGACCATTGCCTTGTCATCCTAGCATATTCCGCATCGCTAGATCCCGTCTCTGCCTTTGTGATGCAGGACCCCTTCAACCAAACAAAAGTTACGACTTCGGATGGCCAATCATCCGTCCTTAATTGCGGTGGTGGTAATCATGTGGTCAGAAAGAATGTCATCTCCATCCACCAATGATCGGGAAATGTTTTTTCCGTACATGTCGCTATAGTTGCAATCCGCAGGATGTCTACATCAAGAAAGGCGTCATCGTCCTTCCACACCGTTGCTCCATTATCTATCCTGCTTAAGAAATCCGCTACATCGTGTTGCGTACCCAATCAATGCTGTATAACAAAATCGAACTCCTGGAGCAACAACATTCATCTAGCCAATTTTCTTGTTAGCGCCTGCTTCCCCACCAGGTATAGCAGTGTCGTGTGGTCCACGTGAAACGTAAATTTTCGCCCCAACAGATAATGTCGGAATTTATTGATGTTGTATATCATCCCCAACGCTTCTCATTCCGTTGTGGAGTAGTTACGCTCCGCCTTTGATAGCTTCCTACTGGCGTAATATATTGGTTTGTACCAAGTTGGCTCGTTGAATTGCATCAATGCACTACCTATTGCTATGTCTGAGGCTTCTACAAAAACGTGAAATGGTTCCCCCCAATCTAGTGGTTGTACGATTGGTGCTTGAGTCAGCATTATTTTAAGCACATTGTACGCCTTTTCTTTAGTTGTTGTTCAGTTGAAAGGTGTACGGTGGACGATGGCATGTAATGGCGTGGCGAAATCCACTAGATATCGTAACATCTGACTATGCCAATATATTTGTCCTAGAAAACGACTGAGTGCTTTGGCCGTTGACAGTCTTTTTGCTTGAATGATCGCGGAAATTTTATTAGGATCCATTGCTATCCCCTCCTTGCTGACGATGTGGCCAAGGAGGGCTCCTCTTGTGACGTCGAACGCGCATTTGGCTGGATTCAGGCTTAAGCGTGCAACTTGGCTGTGCTCCAGACATAGTCGTAAATGACTCAGATGGTCGGTTGTTGTTCCATACACCGCGAAATCGTCCAGAAAGACTTGGATGAAGGCGGGTATGTAATCCCTAAACCCGAACATTGACTACCACGACATAAACTCCCCAATCGGTGACAAATGCCATCTTCTCTTGGTCGTCAGGATGCATGCGTACTTGATTGTATCCACTAAAGCCGTCTAGAAAGTTGTACATGTCATGCCCTGCAACTGCGTCCAATATGCTATCGGTGAAAGGTAAGGGAAACGCATCTGTAATAGTTACGACATTCAACTTCCGATAGTCTACGCAAACGCGGATTTTTCCATTTTTCTTTAGAACTACGACTATCAGGCTCAGCCATGTAGCTTGCTTGACTAGTCGAATGAATCCAACTTTGAGAAGTATGTCAATTTCTTCTTTTACACGAGCAGCGTAGTTCGGATTCATTCGGTATCGATGCTGCTGAACAAGTTTCGTGTCGGTAGCTAAATTGATCTTATGCTGGTTGAATTTTGGATCTAATCCCTTCATGCCTTCATGGGACCACGCGAACACATCTTTATATTCCTTGAGCAGAGCTAACATCGCCTTTTTCTGATCCGGTGGTCTTTTGCAATGGAGAGTAATCGGGGATCCATTGTCGTTCCTACGTTAACTTCTTCCAATGCTGAGGCAGTGACTTGTCGTGAAATTTCCATTTCTTTGTCAAACGCGGCCCGTGCTTGGTTTAATTCTAGTATCGACTCTGGGTCCGGTTCATAAGCCTCTTCGTGAAGTGTAGTGGGAGTAGCGTATTCCACCGCGGTTTCTATTACGTCAATTTCGAATAGCGGGATGACTCGCGGGTGCTCATCCAAGTACGCTTCCAGCTCTATATCATCTACTCCTTCCAGCATATTTATGTCTTCCGCGTATAATGGTCTCATTCCTTTGCATTGCACTGTCATTTCGTTTGTGGGTACGCGAACTTTGTTGCGTCCGCGTCGGAAGCTGATACAATTATGTTGCTAGCTCTGTTTGATGTTCGCCGAACGAAGCCGAGGTCTGCCAAGTAGTATTGGGTACACTCCTGGAGAGTCGAGTGCGAGTACTACCGCCAAGATGTCAAAGTGGTGACCACCAATGACAATGCACAGTTTCCGAATTAACCCTAAGGGTTTGAGAGATCGGGTATCTGCCATGCGAAGCCAAAAGGGATAAGCTTCCCATTCCGAAATTCCTAACTGTTCACACGTCTTTGCACTAATCACATTAACGCCCGAGCCCTTATCAATTATGCAACATGTTATTTCCTTCCCGTGTAGTACTAGCTTAATGGCTGGATTGTGGTGATCCATCACCGTTGGTCCAACGCTAGTTTCGTCAAAATTTGCTAAGACGTTTATACCAGGCATGCCTGTTATGCAATCTTCAACGGTTTGCCGAAATCGTGGAACTAGTTCAAGGAGTTTTTCCATAGTTATGGTTATTTCGCAGCCCGCCAGTGCTTGCCATATGGGGTCCGGGGATATTATGTTTTCTTCTATCTACCCATCCTTGTTTGCGAACTCCTGCCGCATACGCGTCGTATTGGCCACATTTGCTTTATCTACCCATGCTTGGATTGCTTTGCGTACCTCATCTTGTGCAGCCCAATCCGCATTCTTTGTTTGTTGTCATGTCGTGACCTACTGAACTTCTGTCGTAATCATGTTTACGGCTGCTCCTTTGCCCTTGCGCAGTGGAAATTCAGTTGTGTAATGTCCGGGTTGTTGGCAGACAAAACAATATACGTTGGACTCTCCTTTCTTTGTAGTTGGTGGCAGATTCCTATCCCCAAGTGTCGTTGGCTCCTTTTGGTCTTGTTGCATTCTCCTCGAATTCCGGGGTGTTTACGGTTGGTCCCTACGTGACTCCTGGCGTCGGTCATCCTCCAAACTTTCGTCATAACACCGTTGGTCCCTATATTATCGATGCTTTCCTTGTGCACATGGCCCATTGAATCCACCACACTTATTCGTCAAACGGTGGTTGTCGTAATGACGCCCTCCTTTATTATACCGGTGGTTGCCCCGATATTCTTCTTCCTCCGGCTCCTCTTCATCGAAATCGTTGTTATTCCGGTGATTACGGTAGTACCGGTCATCACATGGATTTCGATCCGTATATCGGGGTCGTTTCTCTTGGCACCTTTGGTCAATTCGGCGAGGTGGTCATTGTGGTTCTATGTGTCGTACTGTGGGCGTAAGTCTGTTCAGCATATTGTACTCACATTGCTCGATCGTATGTGCCTTGAGGCAAATCGTGCACTGAATAGCCTAACGAAAGTGGTGTTCCTCATCTTGAGGCAACACTTGTCGTAATGAGGACAAAGAAAATCCTTCCTCCTCTTCGTCCAACTCAAGTTGTAATGCTCGCTCGATGACCATGTCGGTTGTTTCCCCTTTCACACTACGTGTGTTGAGCATCATCCTAATAGGCCGCCGCAGGACTGCCAAAAATGTCTCCCTAGCCTTGTCATCTGTTGGGGCCCGTTCTAATTTTCGTCGTAGATTTTGGAAGCGTAAGCTAAAGTCCGTGACCGATTTTGCTGGCAGCTGCTTGATTCTGTAGAATTGTCGATGATTTCGCGTTGAGGTACCCTCCAATGAAAAAATCGCAGAAATGCTGACTGCAACTGGTCAAAGGTGTGGATTGCTGGTAGATCCATCTATGAATGCCAAAACACAGCTCTACCATTAAGAGTTAAACCAAACTCTGTCATTTTTTACTGGTGCGCTTCCTCTTCTGGAAATCGCTGCGCCATGTGATTCGCGTTCCAAACATTTGGGAATAGCCAAATGTGGCTTGCAATGTCTGTTTCGCCATTAAAGTGTGGGTCGGAGAAGGCCATTCCAAATGCAATGGTGGGCAAGGAAAGATCAGGATACTCGTATGGTGACAGAACTTCCTGCTTGACGTTGTGGTGTTGGGTGAGCGTGGAGTCGACTTTGTGGTCCGGACAGATATCACTGAGGCGATGTTTTCGACTTGCGCGCTCCTCTATTTGGCGTGTGATAGACCTCGTGAGTGGTCGGACTTGTCTGGTCGGTTCTCTAGGTCATTTACGGCTAGACACCCATCCCTTGTTGTTTGTCTACGAGAAATCACAAATCACCAAGCATGCCAAAAGTATTACCGATTAGTAACACAGTCTACGCTCAGTTCTTCGACGTAGACCTCAAGGTGACCGTGTTACAGGGAATAGAACCGTTGTACCGTAAATTGTAATGGGATACTCCCTCGTATCCTAGTAGCGTAGAAGGAAGTGCACTAATATCCGCACTTACGCCTATAGCCTTACAATTAACAGTACGCAACAAAGAAACAAAGAACGCAATAGAGAAAACCACAGATATGCACAGAGATCAGGGAAGATAGTGTTCTATTAGAAAAATGCTCTATACTCCATAATTACACGCTACCTCTTACAGAGGATTTCTGCCCTATAGAACCGTCATACCGTAAATCGTAATGGGATACTCCCTCGTATCCTACTAGCGTAGAAGGGAGACAACTACAACCAAACTCCTTAGGAAGTGCACTAATATCCACACTTACGCCTACAGCCTTACAATTAACAGTATGCAACAGAGAAACGAAGAACGCAATAGAGAAAACCACAGATATGCACAGAGATCAGGGAACATAGTGTTCTATTAGAAAAACGCTCTATACTCCATAATTACACGCTACCTCTTGCAGAGGATTTCTGCCCTATAGAACTGTCGTACCGTAAATCGTAATGGGATACTCCCTCGTATCCTAGTAGCGTAGAAGGGAGACAACTACAACCGAACTCCTTAGGAAGTGCACTAATATCCACACTTACGCCTACAGCCTTACAATTAACAGTATGCAACAGAGAAACGAAGAACGCAATAGAGAAAACCACAGATATGCACAGAGATCAGGGAACATAGTGTTCTATTAGAAAAACGCTCTATACTCCATAATTACACGCTACCTCTTGCAGAGGATTTCTGCCCTATAGAACCGTCGTACCGTAAATCATAATGGGATACTCCCTCGTATCCTAGTAGCGTAGAAGGGAGACAACTACAACTGAACTCCGTAGGAAGTGCACTAATATCCACACTTACGCCTACAGCCTTACAATTAACAGTACACAATAGAGAAACAAAGAATGCAATAGAGAAAACCACAGATATGCACAGAGATCAGGGAACATAGTGTTCTATTAGAAAAACGCTCTATACTCCATAATTACACGCTACCTCTTGCAGAGGATTTCTGCCCTATACAACCGTCGTACCGTAAATCGTAATGGGATACTCCCTCGTATCCTAGTAGAGTAGAAGGGAGACAACTACAACCGAACTCCGTAGGAAGTGCACTAATATCCGCACTTATGCCTACAGCCTTACAATTAACAGTACGTTGGTTACAATTCTTAGCCCATGGAGGCCCACTTTGCTAAAATGCACAAACGATCCTACATATTCTTATGGCTAAGACCATCATTGTCCTCGATCATCCTAATGAACCCGACGTGATTCGAACACGCAACCTTCTGATCTGGAGTCAGACGCGCTACCATTGCGCCACGGATCCTACATGCTCAGAAAAAATAAACTAGTTTTACTATCAAACACACCTTAGTTATTGCACGACGAATGCTACACATTGTTATAGCCCAAGGAGGCCGACCGATAAGTCTGTCATTGTGGCCCACCTTGCTAAAATGAACCCAATGTGAATTGAACACGCAACGTTCGGAAATGGACTGAAACGTGCTACTATTGCACCACAGATTCTATGTGTTCGAAATCTGAACTATCGAACATGCATTAGCTATTGTACGACAAATCCTAAACATAGTTATAGTCCAAGGAGGCCGATCGATAAGTCCGTTATTGTGGTCGACCTTCCTGAATTGAACCCAAGTTGAATCGAACACGCAACCTTCTGATCTGAAGTGAAGGTTAATCCTACATATTGTTAAGGCCCAAGGAGGCCGACGGAAAAGACCGTCATTGTGGTGGACTTTCGTAAAACTAACCCAACTTGAATCGAACGTGCAACCTTCTAATTAGGAAATAGACGCACTATGGATCCTACGTGTTTGAAATATAAACTATCGAACATGCCTTAGCTATTGCACGACGGATCCTACATATTGTTAAGGCCCAAGGAGGATGATGGATAAGACCGTCATTGTCGTCGACCTTCCTAATGAATCCGAATTGAATCGAACATGTAACCTTTTGATATGGAGTTAGACGTGCTACCATTGCACCACGGATCCTACGTGTTCAAAAAATAACTAGTTGCACTATCGAACACGCCTTAACTATTGCACGACGAATCCTACACATTGTTATGGACGAAGGATGCTGCTCAATAACTCCATCATTGTGGGCCACCTTATTGAAATGAACCCAACGTGAATCGAACACGCAACATTTTGATATGGAGTAACACGCGCTACTCTTACGTGGTCAAAATATAAACTATTGAACACACATTAGCGATTGCTCAACGAATCCTACACATTATTATGACCCAAGGAGGCCGACCGATAACTCCGTCATTGTAGTCGACCTTCCTTAAATGAACATGAGGTGAATCGAACATGCAACGTTTTGATATGGAGTCAGACACGCTACCATTGCGCCACGGATCCTACGTGTTCAAAATATGAACTATTGAACATGCCTTAAGTATTGCACGTCGACCTTCCTAATGAACCCGACTTGAATCAAACACACAACCTTCTGATCTAGAGTGTGACACGCTACCATTGTGCCACGGATCCTACATGTTAAAAAGGTAAACCGGTTGCACTATCGAACACAGCATAGCTATTGCACGACGAATCCTAGACATTGTTATGGCCCAAGGAGGCCAACCGATAACTCGGTCATTGTGGCCCACCTTGCTAAATTGAACCCAACGTGAATCGAACACACAACGTTCTTGATATGGATTCATATGCGCTACCATTGCGCCACGGATCCTACATGTTAAAAAAATAAACTACATTGTTATGGCCCTAGGAGGCCGACATTGTGGCCCACCTTCCTGAAAGAACCTAACGTGAATCAAATACGCAACGTTATGATATGGAGTTAGACGCACTATCATTGCGCTACGTATCCTACTTGTTCGAAATATGAACTATCGAACATGCCTTAGCTATTGCATGATGAATCCTACATCTTATTATGGGCCAAGGAGATCGAAATATGAACTATCCAACATGCGCTAGTTGTTGCATGAAGAATCCTATATCTTGTTATGGCCCAAGGTGATCGACAGAGAAGAAAGTTATATTGGACGGCCTTCATGAAATGAACCCGACGTGAATCGAACACGCAACCTTCTGATTTGGAGTCAGACACGCTACCATTGTGCCACAGATCCAACGTGTTTAAAACATGATCTAATGCACTATGGAACAAACCTTATCTATTCCATGATGAATCCTACATATTGTTAACGCTCAATGAGGCTGACCAAAAAGACCATCATTGTGGTTGAATCCTACATATTGCAAAGGCCCAATCCCAAAACGAACCTGACTTGAATCAAACACACAACATTCTGATTAGGAATTAGAGGTGCTACGGATCCTACGTGTTCAAGATATGAACTATCGAACATGCCTTTGCAATTACACCCCGAATCCTATATCTTGTTATGGCCCAAGGAGGCCGACAAATAAGACAATCATTGTTGTCGACCTTCCTGAAATGAACCCGGCGTGAATCGAAAATGCAACCTTCTGATCTGGAGTTCAACGCGCTATCATTGCTCCACAGATCCTATGTGTTTGAAAAAGGAACTAGTACACTATCAAACACAACTTAGCAATTTTTCGTCATTTTCGTCGATCTCACTGATGAACCCAACTTGACCCGATGCTACATATTATTATGGCCAAATGTTACGACCGTCTATTTCGTTGACCTTCATAAAGAACCCAACTTGAATTGAACACACAACCTTCTTATTTGGAGTCGGATGCACTACCATTGCGATACGGATTCTACGTGTTTGAGAAATGAACTAGTGCATTGTCGAACACGCCTAAGCACTTGAACGACAAATCGTACATATTGTTATGGCCCACGGATAGGACCGTCATTTTGGTCAACCATTTCCTCAAATGAACCTAGCGTGAATCTAACACATAGCCTTGTGATATGGAGTCAGACGCGTTACCATTACGCCATGGATCCTACGTGTTTGAAAATTGAACTAGTCCACTATCGAACACGCCTTAGCACTTCATATTGGTATGGCCGACAGATAAGACCGTCATTGTGGTCAACCGTCCTGAAATTAACCCAACGTGAATCGAACACGAAACGTTCTAATCTGCAGTCAGAAGCGCTACCTTTGCAGCACCGATCCTACGTGTTCAAAATATGAACTATTGAACATACCATGGCTATTACACGACCAACCCTACATCTTGCACGATAAATCCTACCATTGCGCCACGGATCTTACGTGTTCGAAATATGAATTATCGAATAGCTGTAGCTATTGCACGATAAATCCTACATCCTTTTATGGCCCAAGGACACCGACGGATAAGAAAGTTATTGTGGCCGAACTTCCAAAAATGAACCCGACGTGAATCGAACACGCAACCTTCTGATCTGGATTCAGACGCGCTACCATTGCGCCACGGATCCTATGTGCTCAAATAAGAAACTAGTTGCACTATTGAACACGGCTTAGCTATAATTGCATGACGAATCCTAAACATTGTTATGGCCGACTGATAAGTCCGTCATTGTGGTCAACCTTCCTGAAATGAACCCGAGAATAATCGAACATGCAATGTTCTCATATGGACTCACACGCGCTACCATTGTGCCACGGATCATATGTGTTCAAAATATGAACTATCGAACATGGCTTAGGTATTCCATGACGAATCTTACATCTTGTTATATACTCCAAGGAGACCGACGGATGAGAAAGTTATTTTGGCTAAGTTTCCTGAAAGAAACCCTACGTGAATCGAACACACAACCTTTTGATCTGAAGTCTGATGTGCTACCATTGTGCCACGAATCCAAGGTGTTCAAAGCATGATGAAATGCACCATGGAACACACCTTAGCTATTCCATGACGAATCCTACATATTGTTACGGCCCAAGGATGCCGACGGAAAAGACCGTCATGGTGGTTGACCTTCCTAAAAAGAACCTAATTTGAATCAAACATGTATCCTTCTTATTAGGAATTAGACGTGGTATAAATCCTACGTGTTCCAAATATGAACTATCGAACATGCTTTAGCTATTACACACTGAATCCTTCATCTTGTTATGGCCCAAGGAGGCAGACAGATAAGAAAGTTATTGTTGCCGACCTTCCTGAAATGAACCCAACGTGAATCGAACACATCTTAGCAATTGAACAACCGATCCTACATATTGTTATGGCCCAAGGATAAGACCGTCAGTTTCGTTGAGGTTCCAAATGAACCCAACTTGAATCGAACACACAACCTTTTGATCTGGAGTTAGACGTGCTACCATTGCGCCCCAGATTCTAGTGCACTATCGAACAGGCCTTAGCAAATGAAGGACGAAGCCTACATATTGTTATAGCCCACGGATGACGACAGATAAGACGCACCACGGATCCTATGTGTTCGAAATATGAACTATGGAATATGCCTTTATTTTGTATGACGAATCCTACATCTTGTTATGGCCAAGGGAAGCCTACAGATAAGAAAGTCAATGTGGCCTACCTTCCTGAAATGAATCCGACGTGAATCAAACATCGAACCTTTTAATTTGGAGTCAAACGCGTGACAATTGCACCATGGATCCTATGTGTTTGAAATAGGAATTATCGAACACGCCTTAGCTATTGCACGACATATCCTACATATTGTTATGGCCCAAGGAGGCCAACGTATAAGACCATCATTGTCCTCGACCTTCATAATAAACCCAACGTGAATTGAACACGCAACCTTCTGATCTGGAGACAGACGCACTACCATTGCAACACGGATACTACGTGCTGAAAAAATAAACTAGTTGCACTATGAAACACACCTTAGTTATTGCAGAAAGAATGCTACACATTGTTATAGCCCACAGAGGCCAACCGATAAGTTCGTCATTGTGGCCCACCTTGCTGAAATGAATCTAATAGGAATCGAACACGCAACGTTCTGAAATGGAGTTAGAGGTGCTACCATTGCGCCACGGATTTTGCGTTAACTATTGTACGACAAATCCTAAACATAGTGTTGAGAGATCAAGGTCAACTTAGTTTAGTTAGTTAGTCAACCATGTAACTTCGTAGTTACCTAGATAGATCTAGTTAGAAGTGTTGCCTATAACAACTGAAATAGGACCTTGTACTTAAGTCAGATATTCTAGATCCTCCACTCCTGCGTACATTTAATATAGGACTTACACATTAGTACCTATATTCTAGTCATACATGTGCACCTTTGCACATGAGATGTATAAATCCTACGTGTTCCAAATATGAACTATCGAACATGCTTTAGCTATTACACACTGAATCCTTCATCTTGTTATGGCCCAAGGAGGCCGACAGATAAGAAAGTTATTGTTGCCGACCTTCCTGAAATGAACCCAACGTGAATCGAACACATCTTAGCAATTGAACGACCGATCCTACATATTGTTATGGCCCAAGGATAAGACCGTCAGTTTCGTTGAGGTTCCAAATGAACCCAACTTGAATCGAACACACAACCTTTTGATCTGGAGTTAGACGTGCTACCATTGCGCCCCAGATTCTAGTGCACTATCGAACAGGCCTTAGCAAATGAAGGACGAAGCCTACATATTGTTATAGCCCACGGATGACGACAGATAAGACGCACCACGGATCCTATGTGTTCGAAATATGAACTATGGAATATGCCTTTATTTTGTATGACGAATCCTACATCTTGTTATGGCCCAAGGAAGCCTACAGATAAGAAAGTCAATGTGGCCTACCTTCTTGAAATGAATCCGACGTGAATCGAACATCGAACCTTTTAATCTTGAGTCAAATGCGCGACCATTGCGCCATGGATCCTATGTGTTTGAAATATGAACCCAACTTATCCTACATATTGTTATGGCCTAAGGAGGCCAACGTATAAGACCGTCATTGTTGTCGACCTTCCTAATGAACCCAACGTGAATTAAACACGCAACCTTCTGATCTGGAGTCAGATGCACTACCATTGCGCCACGTATCGTACGTGCTCAAAAAATAAACTAGTTGCACTATCAAACACACCTTAGTTATTGCAGGAAGAATGCTACACATTGTTATAGCCCAAGGAGGCCAACCGATAATGTTGGGAGACAGGTCCCTCCGGATGGGAAGGGAGAAGAACAGTATGAGGAGTACCCGGCTACGGAGAGCCGGATGGTGCAGACCCGGTCTGAACCGGATGAAGAGACTATATTTGTAAATAGCCGAAAAGTCATATTAGTATAAATATGACTTAGGGCAAACTTTTAGTATGTGTTGTTATTTTCTTGTTGGTGCAAGAAGAGAGAGCGTGTAAAAGTGTATAGGTTGAGAGAGAGAGAGAATGAGGTCGTTGCCTCTGTTGTAACCGCCGCCTGTGGCGAAGATCGTGAGCATGAGGTCATTGCCTCCGTGGACTCACTGTTTGTACATTCCTATATAGTGATAGTTTGCAGCCTGTGGGCTACCGTGGTTTTTCCCTCAGTTTGGGTTTTCCACGTAAACATCCTGTCTACCTTTTCTCTCCTTTGTGTCGTGCATTTGTTTCCCGTTTTCTGTGTATGATCCTACACTCGGTTGTGGCCGAGCATTGCGTAGAGGGAGCGTTCAGTTCCCGTCAAGTGGTATCAGAGCAAAACGACACAGAAAATGAACGAATCGTTTGGCGGCATGTTCAAGCTCACCGGCTCCAACTATTCAGTGTGGAAGTCGAAGATGAGGGATATGCTCGTGGTAAAAGATCTTTGGTTGCCGGTTCAGTTCGGGGACAAGAGACCGGACAAAATCGACGCCGCGATATGGGAGGTGATGCACATGAAGACAACGGCGTACATACGGTGCTTCATCGACATGAGCCTGTACAACAACTTCAATGAAGAGAGCAAGGCTCATGAGCTCTGGGAGAAGATCGGCATAATGTTTCAGAACAAAAATGTTGTTAATCAGGTGTCGGTATTCCAGAAGCTAGTAAGATTCCGGTACCAAGATGGCTCCAGCATGGCGGAGCACATGAATGCCTTCCAGGGGCTGATTCACCAAGCAACTTCATTGGAAGTACCTCTCGCCGATGAGGTACTTGCGCTACTCCTGCTCGGCTCCCTCCCGGACAGCTGGGAGACGTTGGTTGTCACTTTGGGCAACGCTGGGCCGGAAGGAAAACGGTTATCCCTAGCAAGAGTAAAGTCGAGCTTGCTAGATGAGGAGGCGCGTCGGAAAGATAAAGATACGAGCTCCGACTCCAAGGCGCTCATCACTGAATCGGAACGCGGAAGACATAGAAACAGTAGTCCCCAAAACCGGGAGAAGTCGGGGACACGGTCAAAGTCAAGAGGGAGGCCCACTTGCTTCTATTGCAGCAAACCGGGGCACTTCCAAAAGAACTATCGGCATTTCTGAAAAGATAAGGAGACCGACGGTACCGATTCGAAGCGGACCCCGGACCGAAACGGTAAAGACCGGAGGGGGCCGGACCGGAAGGGTACGACGGCAATCGCAGCAAGTGAAGAGGAGTTGATGCTTATCACCGAGGAGAGTGAGATAAACCTTGTCGGCGACGAGACGACCTGGGTGGTAGACTCCGGAGCGTCGTTCCACCTTACCCCGGACCGAAAATGCTTCTCATCCTACTCGGCCGGTGATCACGGCTGTGTTCGGATGGAGAATGAAGGTACATGCCGAATTATCGGCATAGGAGACGTGTGGTTGTCGACACCAACCGGATGCAAGTTGCTACTGAGAGATTTCGGACACGTTCCGGAGGTTCGACTGAACCTGATATCAGCCGGTCGGCTAGATGATGAGGGCTACATGGGTAGCATCCGAAACGGTGTCATGAAGTTCAGCAAAGGGAGCCTGATTGTGGCTCGGGCCCAGAAGGTAAACACATTGTACCTGATGAATGCCCGGTTAAGCCCGGAAGAAGTGAACGTGGCATCCGACACTGTCGGTGAGCTGTGGCACAAGAGGCTGTGTCATATGAGCGAGAAGGGGATGAAGAGGCTTGCAGACGACAACCTCATTCCAGTGAAGAACGTGCACTTGGAGAAGTGCACTGATTGTCTGGCCGGTAAGCAAAACCGGACCTCCTTCCGACCAAGGCCACCGATGAGACGTAATGCACCACTGGAGTTGGTGCATACGGATGTGTGTCAGGTAGACACGAAGTCACATGCCGGAGCGCAGTACTTCGTGACGTTCATAGATGACCACAGCCGGAAGCTGTGGGCCACACCATTGAAGCCGAAGGATCAGGTGCTATCCGTCTTCAAAGAGCTCCACGCGATAGTGGAAAGAGAAACTGGCCGGAAGCCGAAGGCGGTTCGAGCAGATAACGGAGGAGAATACCGGGGGCAGTTCGAAGAGTACTGCCGCTCGAAGGGAATCCGGCTCGAATTTTCCATGCCGAAGACGCCGGAACTAAACGGACTGGCCGAGAGGATGAACCAGACCATAATGGAGAGGGTCCGGAGTATGCTAGTGCATGCAAAACTACCCAAGAAGTTTTGGGCTGAGGCACTGTCGACGGCGACATATGTGATAAATAGATCACCCTCAGTACCCTTGGACGGAGACACGCCACAGAGAGTATGGACCGGTAAGGAAGTGTCCTACCGGCATCTGAAGGTGTTCGGGTGTCTTGCGTATGTGCATGTAGCAAAGGACCGGAGAAGAAAGTTAGATCCAAAGACCCGACCATGCATATTCCTCGGTTACGGTGACGATGAGTTCGGCTACCGAGTGTGGGACCCGGTCGACAAGAAGGTATTCCGGAGTCGAGATATTATCTTCATGGAGGACAAGACACTCGCCGACTAGGAGTCGGAGATGAAGATAATGAACTCCGAGTCGACCGGTAAGGATCGACTCTACGATGAGCAGACCCAACCGGCACGAGACCGGTTAGCACTCGAGGGACCAGCCGGTTACGGTGAGGATACCGAACAAGCTGAAGAAGAAGTAGAGGAAGCTGAAACCGGAACCGGCCAAGACCCCGAATCGGATTCGGATGAAGAGCAGATGGATGAGCCGGTCACCGAAGCCCAGAGACAGAGATATCCTCTCGGAGAGAGAAGGGCCCCCCGGAGATTTCCAAATGCAGAGCATGTTCTGCTGACCGATGAGGGGGAGTCGGAAAGCTTCGAAGAAGCGCAGGAAGACACCCACAGCCGAAAATGATTAAGTGCCATGCAGGATGAGATGGATTCCCTGCATGAGAACCATATGTACGAATTGGTGGAGCTGCCGAAAGGAAAGCGGGCACTCCGAAATAAGTGGGTGTACAAGTTGAAACCGGGAGATGCTGGCAACCCCCCGGATACAAAGCCAGGATCGTGGTGAAGGGGTTCCAGCAGAAGAAGGGCGTGGACTTCGACGAGATATTTGCCCCGGTATTAAAGATGACCTCCATCCGGACGGTGCTGAGTATAGCGGCAAGCATGGACCTCGAGGTAGAACAGCTAGACGTGAAGATGGCATTCCTTCATGGCGACCTCGAAGAGGAGATCTACATGCAGCAACCGGAGGGATTTGTGGAGAAAGGGAAGGAGCACCTGGTATGCCAGTTGAAGAAGAGCCTCTACAGGTTGAAGCAGGCCCCCCGGCAATGGTACCGGAAGTTTGACTCCTTCATGACCGATCAAGGGTACCACAAGACGCAGGCCGATCATTGCGTGTTTGTCAAGAAGTTTGAAGGAGGCGACTTCCTAATACTCCTTCTGTACGTGGATGACATGTTGATCGTCGGATGTGACCAAGTCAAGATACGGATGCTGAAGAAGGCTCTCAACCGGACCTTCTCAATGAAAGACTTGGGTCCCGCAAGACAGATGTTGGGGATGCACATCATTCGGGACCGGTCAAAGAAGCAATTATGGCTGTCACAGGAGAGAAGTACGCGACAAAGGTGCTTCATCGGTTCAACATGTCAGAAGCGAAACCGGTCGGATCGACACTTCCGGCAAACTGCAGGCTATCCGGTAAGCAGAGCCCGAAGACGAAAGCAGAGAAGGCGGATATGATGAAGATTCCATATGCCTCTGCCGTCGGGAGCTTGATGTACGCAATGGTGTGTACCCGACCGGATATAGGATACGCAGTCGGAGTGGTGAGCCGGTTTATGAGCAATCCCGGCAAGGAGCACTGGAACGCAGTCAAATGGATACTCCGGTATTTGAAGGGCACTTCAAACATGTGTCTCTGATTCGGCTACGGGAAATCTCAACTGGACGGTTTCACCGACTCGGACATGTTGGCTGATGTGGATACCAGCCGGTCTACATCCGGATATGTAATGACATATGCAGGGGGAGTTGTTTCGTGGCAGTCGAGGCTGTAGAAGACGGTTGCATTGTCAACCACAGAGGCGGAGTACATGGCGGCTGTCGAAGCCGGCAAGGAAATATTATGGATGAAGGACTTCATTGGAGAGCTTGGTATCCGGCAAGAGGAATACCGACTCTATTGCGACAGTCAAAGTGCCATCCACCTTGCTAAAAATGCGGCCTACCATTCCCGAACGAAGCATATCCAGCGGAGGTATCACTGGATCCAGGAAAGAGTAGATGACCAGGAGTTCGCACTGACGAAGATCCACACGACCGAGAACGGGTCAGATATGCTGACCAAAGTGCTGACACCCAACAAGTTGGACGCATGCCGGAAGAGGATTGGACTGGTAAGACACCCCATGCCGGAGTGAAGGGGGAGTTTGTTGGGAGACAGGTTCCTCCGGATGGGAAGGGAGAAGAATAGTGCTGATGAACAAGCTCGGCCGAGGCCGAAACCGTATGAGGAGTACCCGGCTACGGAGAGCCGGATGGTGCAGACCCGGTATGAACCGTATGAGGAGTACCCGGCTACAGAGAGCCGGATGGTGCAAACCCGGTATGAACCGGCTGAGGAGTACCCGGCTACGGAGAGCCGGATGGTGCAGACCCGGTATGAACCGACTGAAGAGACTATATTTGTAAATAGCTGAAAAGTCATATTAGTATAAATATGACTTAGGGCAAACTTTTAGTATGTGTTGTTATTTTCTTGTTGGTGCAAGAAGACAGAGCGTGTAATAGTGTACAGGTTGAGAGAGAGAGAGAACGAGGTCGTTGCCTCTGTTGTAACCGCCGCCTGTGGCGACGATCGTGAGCACGAGGTCATTGCCTCCGTGGACTCACTGTTTGTACATTCGTATACAGTGATAGTTTGCAGCCTGTGGCCTGCCGTGGTTTTTCCCTCAGTTTGGGTTTTCCTTTTCTCTCCTTTGTGTCGTGCATTTGTTTCCCGTTTTCTGTGTATGAACCTACGCTCGGTTGTGGCCGAGCGTTGCACAGAGGGAGCGTTCAGTTCCCGTGAGATAAGTCCGTCATTGTGGCCCACCTTGCTGAAATGAACCTAATAGGAATCGAACACGCAACGTTCTGAAATGGAGTTTGACGTGCTACCATTGCGCCACGGATTTTGCGTTAACTATTGTACGACAAATCCTAAACATAATGTTGAGAGATCAAGGTCAACTTAGTTTAGTTAGTTAGTCAACCATGTAACTTCGTAGTTACCTAGATAGATCTAGTTAGAAGTGTTGACTATAACGACTGAAATAGGACCTTGTACTTAAGTCGGATATTCTAGATCCTCCACTCCTAAGTACATTTAATATAGGACTTACACATTAGTACCTATATTCTAGTCATACATATCTACCTTTGCACATGAGATGTATATCTACCTCATTGTGGGTTTTTTGTTGTTCGATGATGATGTTTTATAATATACATTCTAGTTTACTCATCCCCCATCTTGTCTTGTTCATAAATGTATCTCTCCTCTCACACACATATCATATAATGTTCCGCACTTAACTTCATCACATAATTACGTACTAATTAACTCTTAATTACTTACCTAATTAATAACACATAGTTCTGGCCCTGGGAGGCCGACCGATAAGTTTGTCACTGTGGTTGACCTTCCTGAAATGAACCCGAGGTGAATCGAACACGCAACCTTCTGATCTGGAATCAGACGCGCTACCATTGCGCCACGGATCCTACGTGCTCAAATAATAAACTAGTTGCATTATCGAACACGCCTTACCTATTGCATGACGCCCAAAGTGAATCGAACACGAAACATTCTGATATGGAATCAGACACGCTACCATTGCGCCATGGAGCTTACGTGTTCGAAATATGAACTATCGAACACACCTTAGCTATTGCATGGTGAATCCTACACATTGTTATGGCCCAAGGAGGCCGACCGATAAGTCCGTCATTGTGATTGACCTTCCTAAAATGAACGTGAGGTGAATCGAAAACGCAACGTTCTGATATGGAGTCAGACGTGCTACCATTGCGCCACGGATCCTACATGTTCGAAATATGAACTATCCAACATGCCTGAGCTATTGCACGATGAATCCTCGATCTTGTTATGGCCCAACGAGACCGACGGATAAGAAATTATTATGGCCGACCTTCCTAAAATGAACCCGACGTGAATCGAACACACAACCTTCTAATCTGGAGTCAGACGCGCTACCATTGCACCACGGATCCAACATGTTCAAAACATGATCTAATACACTATAGAACACGCCTTAGCTATTCCATGATGAATCCTACATATTGTTAAGGCCCAAGCAGGCCGACGGAAAAGACCATGATTGTGGTCGACTTTCCTAAAACGAACCCGACGTAAATCGAACATGCAACATTCTGATTAGGAATTAGATGCGTGACGAATCCTACGTGTTCGAAACATGAACTATCGAACATGTCGTCGCTATTCCATGACAAATCCTACATATTGTTAAGGCCCAAGCAAGCCGACGGAAAAGACCGTGATAGTGGTCGACTTTCCTAAAACGAACCCGACTTGAATGGAACATGCAACCTTCTGATTAGGAATTAGATGCGCGACGGATCCTAGGTGTTTGAAACATGAACTATCGAGCATGTCGTCGCTATTACATATTGAATTCTACATCTTGTTATTGCAACCTTTTGATCTGGAATCAGACACGCTACCATTGCGCCACGGATCCTACGTGCTCAAATAATAAACTAGTTGCATTATCGAACACGCCTTACCTATTGCATGACGGATCCTACATATCGTTATGGCCCAAGGAGGTCGACCGATAAGTCAGTCATTGTGGCCCACTTTGCTGAAATGAACCCAAAGTGAATCGAACACGAAATATTCTGATATGGAATCAAACACGCTACCATTGCGTCACGGAGCTTACGTGTTCAAAATATGAACTATCGAACATGCCTTAGCTATTGCATGTTGAATCCTACACATTGTTATGGCCCAAAGAGGCCGACCGATAAGTCCATCATTGTGATTGACCTTCCTAAAATGAACCTGAGGTGAATCGAAAACGCAACGTTCCGATATGGAGTCAGATGTGCTACCATTGCGCCACGGAGCTTACGTGTTCGAAATATGAACTATCCAACATGCCTGAGCTATTGCACGACAAATCCTCGATCTTGTTATGGCCATACGAGACCAATGGATAAGAAATTATTATGGCCGACCTTCCTAAAATGAACCCGACGTGAATCGAACACGCAACCTTCTAATCTGGAGTCAGATGCGCTACCATTGCACCACGGATCCAACATGTTCAAAACATGATCTAATACACTATGGAACATGCCTTAGCTATTCCATGACGAATCCTACATATTGTTAAGGCCCAAGCAGGCCGACGGAAAAGACCGTGATTGTGGTCGACTATCCTAAAATGAACCCGACTTGAATCGAACATGCAACCTTCTAATTAGGAATTAGATGCGCGACGGATCCTACGTGTTCGAAACATGAACTATCGAACATGTCATCGCTATTACACGCCGAATCCTACATCTTGTTATGGCCCAAGGAGACCGACAGATAATAAAGTTATTGTGGCTGACCTTCCTAAAATGAACCCAACGTAAATCGAACGCGCAACCTTCTGATCTAGAGTCAGACGGGCTACCATTGCACCACGGATCCAATGTGTTTATGCACTATTGAACACACCTTAACTATTGCATGACGACTCCTACATATTGTTATGGCCCAAGGAAAAACCCGACTTGAATCGGACACCCATCCTTGTGATCTGGAATTAGACGCGCTACGGATCCTACGTGTTTGAAATAAGAACTATCAAACATGCCTTAGCCTTGGCTATTACTGTTGGGAGACAGGTCCCTCCGGATGGGAAGGGAGAAGATCAGTGCCGATGAACAAACTCGGCCGAGGCCGATAGGCCTCGACCGAAGACCGGATGAGGTGGACCCGGCCATGGAGAGCCGGATGATGCAGACCCGGTGAAGACCGGATGAGGAGTACCTGGCTACGGAGAGCCGGATGATACATACCCGGTGTGAACCGGATGAGGAGTACCTGGCTACGGAGAGCCGGATGATACATACCCGGTGTGAACCGGATGAGGAGTACCCGGCTACGGAGAGCCAGATGGTGTAGGCCTGGTATGAACCGGATGAGGAGTACTCGGCTACGGAGAGCCGGATGGTGCAGGCCCGGTATGAACCGGATGAGGAGACATATTCGTAAATATGTTTCTGAGAGCCTATCGAGGCTACATTTGTAAATAGCCGAAAAGTCATATTAGTATAAATATGACTTAGGGCAAAACTTTTAGTTACAATTGTTGTCATTTTCTTGTTGGTGCAAGAAGAGAGAGCGTGTAACAGTGTACAGAGAGAGAGAGAGAGAGAGAAAGAGGTCGTTGCCTCTGTTGTAACCGCCGCCTATGGCGAAGATCTGTGAGCACGAGGTCGGTGCCTCAGTGAACTCATTGTTGTACATTCCATCATAGTGATAGTTTGCAGCCAATGGGCTGCCGTGGTTTTTTCCCTAGTTTGGGGTTTTCCACGTAAACCTCCTGTGTACCTCGTCTCTTCGTTGTGTCGCGTTTTGTTTCCCGTTTTCTGTGTAAGAAAAGAATCTCGGTTGTGGCCGAGTGTTGGACATAAGGAGCGTTGAGTTCCCGTCAATTACATACCAAATCCTACATCTTATTATGGCCCAAGGAGGCCGAAAGATAAAAAAGTGATTGTTGCCAACCTTCTTGAAATGAACCCGACGTGAATCAAACACGCAACCTTCTGATCTGGAGTTCGACGCGCTACCATTGCGCCACATATCCTATGTGTTTGAAAAAAGGAACTAGTGCACTATCGAACACATCTTAGCAATTGAACGACAGATCCTACGTATTTTTACTGGTGCGCTTCCTCTTTGGGAAATCGTTGCGCCATGTGATTCGCGTTCCAAACGTTTGGGAATAGCCAAATGTGGCTTGGCGGCGTCTGTTTCGCCATTAAAGTGTGGGTCCGAGAAGACCATTCCAAATGCGATGGTGGGCAAGGAAAGATCACGGTACTTGTGTGGTGACAGAACTTCCTGCTTGAAGTTGTTGTGTTGGGTGAGCATGGAGTCGACTTTGTGGTCCGGATAGATATCACTAAGGCGAGGTTTTTGACTTGCGCGCTCCTCTGTTTGGCATGTGATAGACCTCGTGAGTGGTCGAACTTGTTTGGTCGGTTCTCTGGGTCGTCTACGGCTAGACACCCATCCCTTGTCGTTTGTTTGCGAGAAATCACAAATCACCAAGCGTGCCAAAAGTGTTACCGATTAGGAACATTGTCTACGCTTAGTCCTTCAACGTACACCTCAAGGTGACCGTGTTACAAGGAATAGAACCATCATATCGTAAATCGTAATGGGATACTCCCTCGTATCCTAGTAGCGTAGAAGGGAGACAACTACAACCGAACTCCTTAGGAAGTGCACTAATATCTGCACTTATGCCTATAGCCTTACAATTAACAGTACGCAACAGAGAAACAAAGAACGCAATAGAGAAAACCACAGATATGCACAGAGATCACGGAACATAGTGTTCTATTAGAAAAACGCTCTATACTCCATAATTACACGCTACCTCTTGCAGAGGATTTCTGCCCTATAGAAACGTCATACTGTAAATCGTAATGGGATACTCCCTTGTATCCTAGTAACGTAGAAAGGAGACAACTACAACCGAACTCCGTAGGAAGTGCACTAATATCCGCACTTATGCCTACAGACTTACAATTAACAGTACGTTGGTTACAATTCTTAGCCCATGGAGGCCGACAGATAAGACCATCATTGTGGTCAACCGTCCTGAAATCAACCCGACGTGAATCGAACACGCAACGTTCTGATCTGCAATCAGAAGTGCTACCATTGCACCACGAATCCTATATGTTCGAAACATGAACTATCGAGCATGCCATAGCTATTACACAACGAATCCTACATCTTGTTATCTCCCAAGGAAGCTGACGGACCCGACATGAATCGAACACGCAACCTTCTGATGTGGAGAACGACGAACTACCATTGCATCACGAATCCAACTGTTTAAAACATGATCTAATGCACTCTGGAAAATGCCTTAACTATTGCATGACGTATCCTACATATTGTTAATGCCCAAGAAGGCCGACGGAAAAACCTAACATCAATCGAACACATAACCTTCTCATCTGGGATTAGATGTGCTACGAATGTTATGTGTTCGAAATATGAACTATCGAACATGCCTTAGCAAGGAGGTCGAAAGATAACAAAGTGATTGTTGCAAAAATTCTGATATGGAATCAAACGCGCTACCATTGCGCCACGGATATTAGGTGTTCGAAATATGAACTATTGAACACGCCTTAGCTATTGCACGACGTATCCTACATATTGTTATGGCCCAAGGAGGCTGACATATAAGACCGTCATTGTTATCGACCTTCCTAATGAACCTGACGTGATTCAAACACGCAACCTTCTGATCTGGAGTCAGACGCGCTACCATTGCGCCACGGATCCTACGTGCTCAGAAAAAATAAACTAGTTTTACTGTCAAACACACCTTAGTTATTGCACGACGAATGCTACACATTGTTATAGCCCAAGGAGGCCAACCGATAAGTCCGTCATTGTGGCCCACCTTGCTAAAATGAACCCAATGTGAATTGAACACGCAACGTTCAGAAATAGACTCAGACGTGCTACTATTGCGCCACAGATTCTACGTGGTCGAAATATGAACTATCGAACATGCATTAGCTATTGTACGACAAATCCTAAACATAGTTATAGCCCAGGGAGGCTGACCGATAAGTCCTTCATTGTGGTCGACCTTCCTGAATTGAACCCGGGGTGAATCGAACACGCAACCTTCTGATCTGAAGTCAAGGCAAATCCTACATATTGTTAAGGCCCAAGGAGGACGGAAAAGACCATCATTGTGGTGAACTTTCCTAAAACTAACCCGACTTGAATCGAACATGCAACCTTCTAATTAGGAATTAGACGCACTATGGATCCTACGTGTTTGAAATATAAACTATCGAACATGCCTTAGTTATTGCACGACGGATCCTACATATTGTTAGGGCCCAAGGAGGCTGACGGATAAGCCCGTCATTGTCGTCGACCTTCCTAATGAACCCAAATTGAATCGAACATGTAACCTATTGATATGGAGTTAGACGTGCTACCATTGCACCACGGATCCTACGTGTTCAAAAAATAACTAGTTGCACTATCGAACACGCCTTAACTATTGCACGACGAATCTTACACATTGTTATGGCCGAAGAAGGCTACTCGATAACTCCGTCATTGTAGCCCACCTTGTTGAAATGAACCCAGCGTGAATCGAACACACAACATTTTGATATGGAGTAACACGCGCTACCATTGTGCCACGGATCTTACGTGTGAACTATTGAACACACATTAGTGATTGCTCAAAGAATCCTACACATTATTATGACCCAAGGAGGCCGACCGATAAGTCTGTCATTGTAGTCAACCTTCCTTAAATGAACATGAGGTGGATCGAACATGCAACGTTCTGATATGGAGTCAGACACGCTACCATTGCGCCACGGATCGTACGTGTTCAAAATATAAACTATTGAACATGCCTTAACTATTGCACAATAGATCCTACATATTGTTATGGCCAAAGGAGGCCGACAGATAAGACCGGCGTTGTCGTTGACCTTCCTAATGAACCCGACTTGAATCGAACCCACAACCTTTTGATCTGGAGTCTAACGCACTACCATTGCGCCACGGATCCTACATGTCAAAAAAATAAACCGGTTTCACTATCGAACACGGCATAGCTATTGCACGACGAATCCTAGACATTGTTATGGCCCAAGGAGGCCGACCGATAACTCCGTCATTGTGGCCAACCTTGCTGAATTGAACCCAGCGTGAATCGAACACACAACGTTCCTAATATGGATTCAAATGCGCTACCATTGCGCCACAGATCCTACATGTTAAAAAAATAAACTAGTTGCACTATTGAACATGCCTTAGCTATTGCACGACGAATCCTATATGTTGTTATGGCCCGAGGAGGCCGACCAATACCTCCGTCATTGTGGCCCACCTTGCTTAAATGAACCCAACGTGACTCGAATACGCAACGTTATAATATAGAGTTAGACGCACTATCATTGCGCCACGTATCCTACATGTTCGAAATATGAACTATCGAACATGCCTTAGCTATTGCACGATGAATCCTACATCTTGTTATGGGCCAAGGAGATCGAAATATGAACTATCCAACATGCCTTAGCTGTTGCATGAAGAATCCTATATCTTGTTATGGCCCAAGGTGATCGACAAAGAAGAAAGTTATATTGGACGACCTTCATGAAATAAACCCGATGTGAATCGAACACGCAACCTTCTGATTTGGAGTCAGACACGCTACCATTGCGTCACGGATCCAACGTGTAATGCACCATGGAACACACCTTATCTATTCCATGACGAATCCTACATATTGTTAACGCTCAATGAGGTTGACCGAAAAGACCATCATTGTGGTCAAATCCTACATATTGTTAAGGCCCAATCCTCTTGAATCGAACACAAAACCTTCTGATTAGGAATTAGATGCGCTACGGACCATAGATTATTTAATTTAAGGTCCTGATGAAGGACATGGCTTACGATCATCGGCTTTAATCGTGCCGCTGAGCATTTAATTAGGATCCTACGTGTTCAAGATATGAACTATCGAACATGCCTTTGCTATTACACCCCGAATCCTATATCTTGTTATGGGCCAAGGAGGCCGACAAATAAGACAATGATTGTTGCCGACCTTCCTGAAATGAACCCGGTGTGAATCGAAAATGCAACCTTCTAATCTGGAGTTCAACGCGCTATCATTGCTCCACAGATCCTATGTGTTTGAAAAAGGAACTAGTACTCTATCGAACACAACTTAGCAATTTTTCGTCAGTTTCGTCGTCGATCTTCCTAATGAACCCAACTTGACCCGATGCTACATATTATTATGGCCAAATGATACGACCGTCTGTTTCATTGACCTTCATAAAGAACCCAACTTGAATTGAACACACAAGCTTCTTATTTGGAATCAGACGCGATACCATTGCGCTACGAATTCTACGTGTTTAAGAAATGAACTAGTGCATTGTCGAACACGCCTTAGCACTTGAACGACAAATCCTACATATTGTTATGGCCCACGAATAAGACCGTCATTTTGGTCAACCATTTCCTCAAATGAACCCGGCATGAATCGAACACATAACCTTGTGATATGGAGTCAGACGCGTTACCATTGCGCCATGGATCCTACGTGTTTGAAAATTGAACTAGTGCACTACCGAACACGCCTTAGCACTTCAAGGACGAACCCTACATATTGGTATGGCCCACGGAGGCCGACAGGTAAGACCGTCATTGTGGTCAACCCAACGTGAATCGAACACGCAACGTTCTAATCTGTAGTCACAAGCGCTACCTTTGCAACACCAATCCTATGTGTTAGAAATATGAACTATTGAACATACCATAGCTATTACACGACCAACCCTACATCTTGCACGATAAACCCTACCATTGCGCCAGGGATCTTACGTGTTCGAAATATGAACTATCGAACAGCCTTAGCTATTGCAGGATAAATCCTACATCCTTTTATGGCCCAAGGACACTGACGACGGATAAGAAAGTTATTGTGGCCGAACTTCCTAAAATGACCCCGACGTGAATCGAACACGCAACCTTCTGATCTGGAGTCAGACGTGCTACCATTGCGCCACGGATCCTACGTGCTCAAATAAGAAACTAGTTGCACTATCGAACACGGCTTAGCTATTGCATGACGAATCCTAAACATCGTTATGGCCGACTGATAAGTCCGTCATTGTGGTCAGCATGACGAATCCTAAACATCGTTATGGCCGACTGATAAGTCCGTCATTGTGGTCAACCTTCCTTAAATGAACCCGAGAATAATCGAACATACAACGTTCTCATATGGACTCCCACGCGCTACCATTGTGCCACGGATCATATGTGTTCAAAATATGAACTATCGAACATGGCTTAGGTATTCCATGATGAATCTTACATCTTGTTATATACTCCAAGGAGACCGACGGATGAGAAAGTTATTTTGGCTAAGTTTCCTGAAAGAAACCCTACGTGAATCGAACACACAACCTTTTGATCTGAAGTCTGATGTGCTACCGTTGTGCCACGAATCCAAGGTGTTCAAAGCATGATGAAATGCACCATGGAACACGGCTTAGCTATTCCATGACGAATCCTACATATTGTTACGGCCCAAGGATGCCGACGGAAAAGACCGTCATCGTGGTTGACCTTCCTAAAAAGAACCTAATTTGAATCAAACATGTATCCTTCTTATTAGGAATTAGACGTGGTATAAATCCTACGTGTTCCAAATATGAACTATCGAACATGCTTTAGCTATTACACACTGAATCCTTAACCTTGTTATGGCCCAAGGGGCCGACAGATAAGAAACCTTCCTGAAATTAACCCGACGTGAATCGAACACGCAACCTTCTGATCTGGGGTTCGACACGCTACCGTTGCGCCATCGATCCTATGTATTTGCAAAAGAAACTAGTGCACTATCGAACACATCTTAGCAATTGAACGACCGATTCTACATATTGTTATGACCCAAGGATAAGACCGTCAGTTTCGTCGACCTTCCAAATGAACCCAACTTGAATCGAACACACAACCTTTTGATCTGGAGTTAGACGCGCTACCATTGCGCACCAGATTCTACGTGTTCGAAATATGAACTAGTGCACTATCGAACAAGCCTTAGCAAATGAAGAACAAACCCTAAATATTGTTATAGGCCACGGAGGAGGACGAATAAGACGCGCCACGGATCCTATGTGTTCGAAACATAAACTATGGAACATGCCTTAGCTATTGCATGACGAATCCTACATCTTGTTATGGCCCAAGGAAGCCTACAGATAAGAAAGTCAATGTGGCCTACCTTCCTGAAATGAATCCGACGTGAATCAAACATCGAACCTTTTAATTTGGAGTCAAACGCGTGACAATTGCATCATGGATCCTATGTGTTTGAAATAGGAATTATCGAACACGCCTTAGCTATTGCACGACATATCCTACATATTGTTATGGCCCAAGGAGGCCAACGTATAAGACCATCATTGTCTTCGACCTTCCTAATAAACCCAACGTGAATTGAACACGCAACCTTCTGATCTGGAGACAGACGCACTACCATTGCGCCACGGATACTACGTGCTGAAAAAATAAACTAGTTGCACTATCAAACACACCTTAGTTATTGCAGAAAGAATGCTACACATTGTTATAGCGCAAAAAGGCCAAACGATAAGTTCGTCATTGTGGCCCACCTTGCTGAAATGAATCTAATAGGAATCGAACACGCAACGTTCTGAAATGGAGTTAGAGGTGCTACCATTGCGCCACGGATTTTGCGTTAACTATTGTACGACAAATCCTAAACATAGTGTTGAGAGATCAAGGTCAACTTAGTTTAGTTAGTTAGTCAACCATGTAACTTCGTAGTTACCTAGATAGATCTAGTTAGAAGTGTTGACTATAACAACTGAAATAGGACCTTGTACTTAAGTCGGATATTCTAGATCCTCCACTCCTACGTACATTTAATATAGGACTTACACATTAGTACCTATATTCTAGTCATACATGTGCACCTTTGCACATGAGATGTATATCTACCTCATTGTGGCTTTTTTGTTGTTCGATGATGATGTTTTATAATATACACTCTAGTTTACTCATCCCCCATCTTGTCTTGTTCATAAATGTATCTCTACTCTCACACACATATCATATAATGTTCCGCACCTTCCTTCATCACATAATTAGGTACTAATTAACTCTTAATTACTCACCTAATTAATAATACATAGTTATGGCCCTAGGAGGTCGACCGATAAGTGCGGCACTGTGGTCGACTTTCCTGAAATGAACCCGACGTGAATCGAACACGCAACCTTCTGATCTGGAATCATATGGGCTAGCATTGCGCCACAGATCCTCCGTGCTCAAATAATAAACTAGTTGCATTATCGAACATGCCTTACCTATTGCATGACAAATCCTACATATCATTATGGCCCAAGGAGGCCGACCGATAAGTGAGTCATTGTGGCCCACTTTGCTGAAATGAACCCAAACTGAATCGAACATGAAACATTCTGATATGGAGTCAGTCGTGCTACCATTGCGCCACGGATCCTACGTGTTCGAAATATGAATTATCCAACATGCCTGAGCTATTGCACGACGAATCCTAGATGTTGTTATGGCCATACGAGACCGACTGATAAGAAATTATTATGGCCGACCTTCCTAAAATGAACCCGACGTGAATCGAACACGCAACCTTCTGATCTGGAGTCAGACGCGCTACCATTGCGCCACGAATCCAACATGTTCAAAACATGATGTAATACACTATGGAACACGCCTTAGCTATTCCATGACGAATCCTACATATTGTTAAGGCCCAAGCAGGCCCACGGAAAAGACCGTGATTGTGGTCGACATTCCTAAAACGCACCCGAATTGGATCGAACATGCAACCTTCTGATTAGGAATTAGATGCGCAACGGATCCTACGTGTTCGAAACATGAACTATCGAACATGTCGTCGCTATTACACGCCGAATCCTAAATCTTGTTATGGCCCAAGGAGACCGACAGATAAGAAAGTTATTGTGGCTGACCTTCCTAAAATGAACCCAACGTAAATTGAACAGGTCCTACATGTTAAAAAAATAAACTAGTTGCACTATTGAACATGCCTTAGCTATTGCACGTCGAATCCTATATGTTGTTATGGCCCGAGGAGGCCGACCAATACCTCCGTCATTGTGGCCCACCTTGCTTAAATGAACCCAACGTGAATCGAATACGCAACGTTATAATATGGAGTTAGACGCACTATCATTGCGCCACGTATCCTACATGTTCGAAATATGAACTATCGAACATGCCTTAGCTATTGCACGATGAATCCTACATCTTGTTATGGGCCAAGGAGATCGAAATATGAACTATCCAACATGCCTTAGTTGTTGCATGAAGAATTCTATATCTTGTTATGGCCCAAGGTGATCGACAAAGAAGAAAGTTATATTGGACGACCTTCTTGAAATAAACCCGAAGTGAATCGAACACGCAACCTTCTGATTTGGAGTCAGACACGCTACCATTGCGTCACGGATCCAACGTGTTTAAAACATGATCTAATGCACTATGGAACACACCTTATCTATTCCATGACGAATCCTACATATTGTTAACGCTCAATGAGGCTAACCGAAAAGACCATCATTGTGGTCAAATCCTACATATTGTTAAGGCCCAATCCTCTTGAATCGAACACAAAACCTTCTGATTAGGAATTAGATGCGCTACGGACCATAGATTATTTAATTTAAGGTCATGATGAAGGACATGGCTTACGATCATCGGCTTTAATCGTGCCGCTGAGCATTTAATTAGGATCCTACGTGTTCAAGATATGAACTATCGAACATGCCTTTGCTATTACACCTCGAATCCTATATCTTGTTATGGGCCAAGGAGGCCGACAAATAAGACAATGATTGTTGCCAACCTTCCTGAAATGAACCCGCCGTGAATCAAAAATGCAACCTCCTGATCTGGAGTTCAACGCGCTATTATTGCTCCACAGATCCTATGTGTTTGAAAAAGGAACTAGTACTCTATCGAACACAACTTAGCAATTTTTCGTCAGTTTCGTCGATCTCCCTAATGAACCCAACTTGACCCGATGCTACATATTATTATGGCCAAATGATACGACCGTCTGTTTCATTAACCTTCATAAAGAACCCAACTTGAATTGAACACACAACCTTCTTATTTGGAATCAGACTCGATACCATTTCTACGGATTCTACGTGTTTAAGAAATGACCTAGTGCATTGTCGAACTCGCCTTAGCACTTCAACGACAAATCCTACATATTGTTATGGCCCACGAATAAGACCGTCATTTCGGTCAACCATTTCCTCAAATGAACCCGGCATGAATTGAACACATAACCTTGTGATATGGAGTCAGACGCATTACCATTGCGCCATGGATCCTACGTGTTTGAAAATTGAACTAGTGCACAATCGATCACGCCTTAGCACTTCAAGGACGAACCCTACATATTGGTATGGCCCACGGAGGCCGACAGATCAGACCGTCATTGTGGTCAACCCTCCTGAAATCAACCCAACGTGAATCGAACACGCAACGTTCTAATCTGCAGTCACAAGTGCTACCTTTGCAACATCGATCCTATGTGTTCGAAATATGAACTATTGAACATACCATAGCTATTACACAACCAACCCTACATCTTGCACGATAAATCCTACCATTGCGCCACGGATCTTACGTGTTCGAAATATGAACTATCGAACAGCCTTAGCTATTGCAGGATAAATCCTACATCCTTTTATGGCCCAAGGACACTGACGACGGATAAGAAAGTTATTGTGGCCGAACTTCCTAAAATGAACCCGACGTGAATCGAACACGCAACCTTCTGATCTGGGGTCAGACGCGCTACCATTGCGCCACGGATCCTACGTGCTCAAATAAGAAACTAGTTGCACTATCAAACACGGCTTAGCTATTGCAGGACGAATCCTAAACATTGTTATGGCCGACTGATAAGTCCGTCATTGTAGTCGACCTTCCTGAAATGAACCCGAGAATAATCGAACATGCAACATTCTCATATGAACTCAAACGCGCTACCATTGTGCCACGGATCATACGTGTTCGAAATATGAACTATTGAACATGGCTTAGGTATTCCACGATGAATCTTACATCTTGCTATATACTCCAAGGAGACCGCCGTATAAGAAAGTCATTTTAGCCGAGTTTCCTGAAAGAAACCCGACATGAATCAAACACACAACCTTTTGATCTGGATTCAAATGTGCTACCATTGTGCCACGAATCCAACGTGCTCAAAGCATGATGAAAGGCACCTTAGCTATTCCACGAGGAATCCTACATATTGTTACGGCCCAAGGATGCCGACGGAAAACACCGTCATGGTGGTTGACCTTCTTAAAAAGAACCTAAGTTGAATCGAACGCATAACCTTCTTATTAGGAATTAGACGTGGTATAGATCCTACATGTTCCAAATATGAACTATCGAACATGCTTTAGCTATTACACACTGAATCCTTCATCTTGTTATGGCCCAAGGGGCCAACAGATAAGAAAGAGATTATTTCCGCCCTTCCTGAAATGAACCCGACCTGAATCGAACACGCAACCTTCTGATCTGGAGTTCGACACGCTACCGTTGCGCAACAGATCCTATGTATTTGCAAAAGAAACTAGTGCACTATCGAACATATCTTAGCAATTGAACGACCGATCCTACATATTGTTATGACCCAAGGATAAGTCCGTCAGTTTCGTCGACCTTCCAAATGAACCCAACTTGAATCGAACACACAACCTTTTGATCTGGAGTTAGGCGCGCTACCATTGTGCCCCAAATTCTACGTGTTCGAAATATGAACTAGTGCACTATCGAACAAGCCTTAGCAAATGAAGGACAAACACTAAATATTGTTATAGGCCACGGAGGAGGACGAATAAGACGCGCCACGGATCCTATGTGTTCGAAACATGAACTATGGAACATGCCTTAGCTATTGCATGACGAATCCTACATCTTGTTATGGCCCAAGCACGCCTACAGATAAGAAAGTCAATGTGGCCTACCTTCCTGAAATGAATCCGACATGAATCGAACATTGAACCTTTTAATCTGGAGTCAAACACGTGACCATTGCGCCATGGATCCTATGTGTTTGAAATAGGAATTATCGAACACGCCTTACCTATTGCACGACGTATCCTACATATTGTTATGGCCCAAGGAGGCCAACGTATAAGACCATCATTGTCTTCGACCTTCCTAATGAACCCAACGTGAATTGAACACACAACCTTCTGATCTAGAGTCAGACGCACTACCACTGCGCCACAGATCCTACATTGTCGCGTTGTTACGCGCGTGCGTGGAGAACAAGGCGGGACCACTGGGGTCTTGGACCGAGGAATAGGTGGGGAAAAGAGAGAGAGAGAGAGAGAGACGCTCGCTCACGTATAGACAAAGAAGCGCACGGGGACGCGTCACAACAACACAGGAGACACGAGTTGAGAACACTAGAGTGTGTATGTAAATATAGGCATGTATTTGTATGTATGCAAACAAATCGAACGGTTGCAGATGAATCGAACGGTTGCAGCCAACCAGGTCGGCGAGGCGGATGCCGACGCTTGATCACCCACGCACACAGGAGAGCAAGATGGAGATTCTGCCGGAAGCACACGGGCGTTCCACGGAGCAAAATCAGCGTCCTGAGAGCCTGCGCAAAAGAGAGCTATGGAGAACGACAGAGAAGAAGAGCTCGGTCCCAGTCCGACTGCACTTCGTTCCCTCTAGCGCGCGATCCCCGTCTCTCCCCCCATCTCCCTCTCTTTTATAGCTCAAGGAGGGAGGCCGTTTCACCCGTTTACATCACATTAATTCTCTGTTCTTTCGGACAGAGATACTCCTCGATTTCCCCTATAGCATATTGCTACCTAGGATTTAACCCTTGCGACTACCTATCTACTTTACGACAAGGGACGTGCCCACGTGTAAGGGCCGGTTCACACACATTATACACGGTTTGCGCCTGGGGACGGTTTTCTTCACGACATCCGCCCCCACCAAACCGCGCATCCACCGGTATCCACCCTAAACCCTTGCTTTTATTCCTCATTTACCGGTTCGTCTTCCGCCTCGGGCTACTCGTCGTTGTTGTCCGTGCCCCCTAGCTCCGGCTCGCTGTCGTGTCGTTTCTTGAACGCTTTGATCCTCTTCCCCGCCACCGGTATCGCCATTCTCACACCATCGAGCTCCGCGAGATGGTATGTCCCATTACCGTTGGTGCCTGTTACTGTTGGGAGACAGGTCCCTCCGGATGGGAAGGGAGAAGAACAGTGCTGATGAACAAGCTCGGCCGAGGCCGAAACCGTATGAGGAGTACCCGGCTACGGAGAGCCGAATGGTGCAGACCCGGTATGAACCGGATGAAGAGACTATATTTGTAAATAGCCGAAAAGTCATATTAGTATAAATATGACTTAGGGCAAACTTTTAGTATGTGTTGTTATTTTCTTGTTGGTGCAAGAAGAGAGAGCGTGTAACAGTGTACAAGTTGAGAGAGAGAGAGAACGAGGTCGTTGCCTCTGTTGTAACCACCTCCTGTGGCAAAGATCGTGAGCACGAGGTCGTTGCCTCCGTGGACTCACTGTTTGTACATTCCAATATAGTGATAGTTTTGCAGCCTGTGGCCTGCCGTGGTTTTTCCCTCAGTTTGGGTTTTCCACGTAAACATCCTGTCTACCTTTTCTCTCCTTTGTGTGGTGCATTTGTTTCCCGTTTTCTGTGTATGATCCTACGCTCGGTTGTGGCCGAGCGTTGCGTAGAGGGAGCGTTCAGTTCCCGTCAGTTACTACGTAAGGCCCGAACCACCTCCTCGCAAACTTCCGCGTGGCCCTGAGCTGATTGTCGAGGCTGTTGTCGTAGACTAGCACCCAGTCGCCTTCTTCGATCTTCCTTGGCCTGGACCGGTGTGTTCGGTCGAACCAGGCTTTGTTGTTTATCCTCGCTACTCAAACTTTCTCCGCGGCTCGGTCTACGTCCTCCGGCCTCCACTCGAGCTATCGAATCCTCGCCGCCAACAGTTCCTCCCGGCTCATCTCATCCCTCCAGTCCACCGTGGCCCACGAGGAGATCATTCGCTCTGTTGGCATGATCGGCTTCTGTCCGAACATCAGCTCGGCCGGCATGAACCCGGTTACCGAACTGTGCGTAGTCCGGTCCGCCCACAAGGCATAAGGTAGCAGCTATGGCCAGTCCCCGACTCGGCCTCCGCACGCTCGTACTAGCGCTTTGACAATTGGCCCGTGTCCGCCCTCCACCTTCCCGTTCGCCTCCGAATTGTACGTTGTGGTGAGCGAAAGTTTGACTCCTAACCGGTCGAACAGCTCTTCGGCCTCTTCTGCGTCCAACTCACCACGGTCAGCCACGATCTTCCCTACGCACCCGTATCGGCATACCACGTCCTCAATCAAAAACCGGCATACGGCTGCCGTCGTCTTGTTCTGCAGGGCTCGGCCTTCAACCTGGTTCGTTAGATCTTCCCGAGCCAGCACCAGATACCGCATCTGTCCTACCCCCATTGGCATCGTCACCAAATCCACCATCCACTTGAAGTGGACGGTCGGAGGGTAGGTCGGGTGAAGCTCGTCCCGGTGTCGGATCATGGAGTGCACCTGGCATCTTTCGCAACTCGTCACGAACCGATGCACATCCCGGTATAGTCCCGGCCACCAGTACATCCCCTTTAGCTTTTCGAACGTGGCCCACGTTCCACGGTGTCCAGCCCACGGGCTATCGTGGTACGCCGCCAGCAAATCCTCTTGTTCCCCCTTCTTCGCCACCACTCGGAGCGGGATGCCATTCCTCTTCTTCAGGTGCTTCCAGATGTATCCGTCCCGGAGAAAGAATCGGTAGGCTTTCTTCCGAATCCGGTTGGCCTCGTCCGGTTTTCAGGAACCCGCCGATCCGCAGCCACTCCCCGTCGTACTTGCTCTCGTCGAAGTCGTTAAGCGTTGGAGAGCATTCCCCCGTTGGTTGTCACGTAAGCCGCCTCGAAGAAGTCCACGCCAACTTCCTCGTCCTCTGAAACCCTGCCGCCGTCGTTTTCGAACCTCGCCCTTGAAAGCATGTCGGCCATGGCGTTGTCTTTCCCGGAAATGTGTCGTATTTCCAGATTCAGGGACTTGATGTACGCTATCCACCTGAGCATTGCCAGGTCCAGCGTCGCGCATCCGGAAACCATGCCAAGAATTGGCAGGCAGTCCGTCTCGATAATTACCTCTGCCCCGATCAGGTAGTCTTTATCGGCCTTTACCGCCGAAACGATACCCCAGAGCTCACGTTTAACCTGGGCGTATCCTCGTTGTCGCTCGCTGAGGACCTTCGCGCCGAACCGGATCGGGAAACGCATGCCGTCCTCATCCTCCTGGTTGACGACCCATCCGATCCCGATCGGACGCGTGTCTACCGTTACGTAAATTGGAGTGCTCTTTCCGTAGACAGCCTTTCGGAGCGTTGGAGCTGCGGCAAGTGCTTCCTTGATCTTCCGGACAGACTCCGTATGCTCGTCTCTCCACTCGAATCTTCGCCCCTTTTTCATCAACCCGTATAACGGCTCCGCGACGTGAGCGTAATGTGGGATCCATATGTGGTAGAACGCGCACGCTCCCAAGAACCTCCGAACCTCCGTGACCGAGCTACAGTCGTCCTTCATCGCGGAGATGGCTTCTACCTTAGCCGGAGCCGGTTTCCGGCCGTACAACCCGCATAGGTGTCCGACGACCATGATCTCTGCTTGCCCGAAGGCCGATTTTTCCTCGGAGAAGGTGAGCCTCGTGCCCTCCAACCTCCGTAGCACCTTCTCGCAGTCATCGATGTGCATCGCCACGAATTTCCGGCACCCGTCCGGTCCGATCGTCTCGTCCCTTTCTTCCACTGGGCATCCCTTGATCGGGACGACGTCCAAAAATGGCATGGTGATGTCCGGGATACAATCCCTCAGCACCTTGTTCATTGCGTTCACCATGTGAGCCATGGAGTTCGTCCCTCCTTGCGGTAGGGTACACATCCGTACTAGGCCGAGAGGAGTTCGCATTGTCGTGATGTCTCTGCTCTCTATGGCTAGCTGGAACTGATCGTACCCCGAGTAGAGATCACCGACCGAGTAAATCGACCTTCCAGCGAAGGCCTCTGCGAACTCGTCTATTGTCGGTATGATTCCTGCGTTTCGAATGCTCACCTTGTTGATCGGCTGCAAGTCTTCAATAAAGCGCAGCGTGCCGTCCTTCTTCGGTACGGTAAACCACTGATTCGAGTATGGGGCACTCGACGGTTTGAGGATTCCCATCTCGACCTTCTACTTTAACAGCTCCATCAGCTTCAGGATGTGAGCTCTGGGTACTGGAATCGGTTTGAGACTCCACGGCACATGCAGTACCGTGAATATCACCATCGGTTCCACGACTGTCGGGTCTACGCACCCGATCTCCTCCGGTGAGAATGCAAAAGCCTTCCCGTGCCTTCCGAGCATTTCCTGAAAACGGTCCTCTTCTGCCAGCAATAGGAAGCCGCCCCCACCGATTTTGAGCTCGCGCAGCGTTATGTCGATGAACGTGTGTCCTATGCGGGCCGGATTTCGTAAACTCGAGTCCGACGCAACCCCCTTTATTCGCAACTCGCTGCCCTCCGGCAAGGGAGCCGCAACTAGCCTCACCTTCCGGTCCATAGTCTTGTACCTCGTGTCCACCCGGGCCGTCCGATCCGACTCGAGCCCTCTACTGAAGTCCGCGATGACTTCGTACATCTTTTCCGAACATACCGGAATCGTCCGGTCCTCTTTAAGGACTCCTCCGACTACCTCCCACAGCTCCCCCAAGGTATCGATGAAAGAGACCGCCTCCACGGCTCCGTTGATTTCTTCTCCGAGGTCGAGGACGCCACATGCCCGAAGTCGCTCCTCCGCCCTTCTCTTCTCCCGGCCAACAACGTCGACTATCGTACACCCTCCGTTGTCGGAGAACCAAAATTTCCTACTTATAGTACAGGGTTTCTTCGCTATCTTAAACTTGTGGGGTTCTCCCGGAGTGTCTGGACTATCGCGGCCCCACGCCTTGATAGCCCTCTTCAAAAATTCTCCCGGCTTTCGCCCCCGAGGGTCTCGCGGTTCCTCTCATGGTTCGGTCTCACCGTCAGGAACTGGACCGAGTGGCGCCCATCCTGGCTCTTGACCCTCGCATAGGCCGAGCCGTTGTCCAGCACCTTGGTCTCCATTCGTGTTGCCGTGATGTACGGTTCTCCGAGTATAACCGGATGTGAGGACGTCTCCTGTACGAAGAAGTGTTGGTCAATCTCAACATCGTCGATCTTTACTCGTACATTCGAGCAGGCTCCATGCAGTTCCTCGGTGGCACGCGTTGCCGCCCGTATTTTCCACCCGTGCTTGGTGTTGATCGGCCATTTCCCCTTCTTATAGAAGTCCATGGACATCAAATTGATTTCTGAACCGTGGTCCACCAACGCCAACACCGGTTCATGAACATCTCCGATCTTCACGGGGGTCTCCGTGGTCACTCTAGCCCAGTGCGGCCTCGAATAGTGGCTCTCCACCAACTCGTCTTCCAGCGCCATGTCCTCTATGTGCGTCGTCCGCACCTCCACCAGCTTCTCCGGTTCTGTCTCCATCGACAGCCTCTTCCTCTTCACCAAGTCTACGATGGAGTCGTGGAACTCCTTCTTGGCAATCCCGAGCACTTCCCTCAGCGATAGCTCCACCTTGCTGTCGAGGATTCGTTCTTCCAGGACCTTTCGCAGGTCCGTGTATCTTTCGATTTCTATGCCCAGCCGGTACCCGCCCTTCTTGGGATTATCCTGGGCGCCGGTTACAACGGCCTCATTCCGTCTTTGCCAGAATCGAGTTTCATATCGCTGCGAGGGCCCGGCCCCTCCGGTTTTCCCTACCCGCTTGTCCTCCACCAGAGCCTCGTAGTTTTGACAAGCGGCTTCGACGAAGCTCATCTTTTCTTCCACTCGGTTACCTCCCAGACCCGTTTTTCCGCGCGGTTCACCTCTTCTTCCCTCAGCCGTGTGCCGGCGAGGCCTTCCAGCATCGTCAGCCAGAACCCGGCTTTGTTCGTCTTCGGGGCCTCGCCTCCTCCGACCCGAATACCAGCTGACGCCGAGTAGTGGACAGTCTCCGCGTGACGAGCCGCTGCCTCCTCCATCAGCCTTTTCATACCCCCTCGCCCGACGTTCAGGTTCAGGGCCCTTTGGGTCTCGCTGGCGTGCACCCGACCATTCCACGGGTACACCACGTTGCTTCTCATCGCCTCGGTGAAGTCCCCGCAGTCCTTTCGGATGTGTCCAACCGCGTCACACCACATGCACCTGTTTTCAGCCAGAGGTCATCGGTCATAGGCCTGTTCGCCACCATCCCTCCGTGCCTGGGCGATCTGGAGATCCCTTACCATCCGCGTCAGCTCCTCCAGAGCTGCTCCCCCGGACGAGCCCTTGACCACGCCGGTTGAAGCCGACCCGGTTTCGAGCCAATCTCGGGTCTCTTCCCTTCACGTTGGTGGTGTTGGCTCGAGCTTCTTTGCTGCGACAGAGCCCGCCCCTGTCGACCCTTTGTCAACCCATTCCCGCCGTTTGTCGAAACGGCCACAGACCCTTTTCACCACGGCCCAGTCGGTCGTCAGCCCGTCATCAGTCTCCAATAGGAGGCCTACCTGCTCCTGATCCCGCTCGTCAACCAACTTAACAAACAATAGGACACGGCTTGTGTCCAGAACGGTCCAGTCAAGCACCGAGAGGCGCGCGAAGCGTTCCTCAAACTCCCGAAGGAGCACTGACGCGTTCCTTCCTTTGTCGGGGGTCTCCACCCACTCTATGAAGTCCCGCTTCGAAAGTCGAAGCACATCTTCAAGCCTGTATCTTTCGAGGAGTCGACCTTCGAACTCCTCCCAGGTCCGGCTCTCGGCCCGTACCTCGAGCACCTCCGTATGGATACCCGGCATTGCCACTCGAGGGAATCCGGCTAGACGCCTCTCTTCCGGGATGTCCCTCATTACCATCTCAACCCGGTAGGACGCCAAGTAGCTCGTGGCATCCTTTCCACTAAACCGGCCGATCGTACCGACAACCGCCTCGATAGCCCTATCAAGGGCGCCGGTGCCTTCGTGCGCACTCACTATACGGTCTACAGCCGAAGCCATGGCTTCTGCAAGGTCCGACCCCCTCATCTTCTACTCCTCTGCGACCTATTCACGTCGGGTTCACCAAAGATGTCGCGTTGTTACGTGCGTGCGTGGAGAACAAGGCGGGACCACTGGGGTCTTGGACCGAGGAATAGGTGGGGAAAAAGGGAGAGAGAGAGAGAGAGAGTCGCTCACGTATAGACAAAGAAGCGCATGGGGACGCGTCACAACAACACAGGAGACGCGAGTTGAGAACACTAGAGTGTGTATGTAAATATACGCATGTATTTGTATGTATGCAGACAAATCGAACGGTTGCAGCCGACCAGGTCGGCGAGGTGGATACCGACGCCTGATCACCCACGCACACAGGAGAGCAAGATGGAGATTCTGCCGAAAGCACATGGGCGTTCCACGGAGCAGAATCAGCCTCCTAAGAGCCTGCGCAAAAGAGAGCTATGGAGAACGACAGAGAAGAAGAGCTCGGTCCCAGTCCGACAGCACTTCGTTCCCTCAAGCGCGCGATCCCCATCTCTCCCCCTGTCTCCCTCTCTTTTATAGCTCAAGGAGGGAGGCCGTTTCACCCATTTAGATCACATTAATACTCGGTCCTTTCGGACAGAGATACTCCTCGATTTCCCCTATAGAATATTGCTACCTAGGATTTAACCCTTGCGCCTACCTATCTACTTTACAACAAAGGACGTGCCCACGTGTAAGGGCCGGTTCACACACATTATACACGGTTTGTGCCTGGGGACGGTTTTCTTCACGACAACGTGCTCAAAAAATAAACTAGTTGCACTATCAAACACACCTTAGTTATTGCAAGACGAATGCTACACATTATTATAGCCCATGGAGGCCAACCGATAAGTTTGTCATTGTGGCCCACCTTGCTGAAATGAATCTAATAGGAATCGAACACGCAACGTTCTGAAATGGAGTTAGAGGTGCTACCATTGCGCCACGGATTCTGCGTTAACTATTGTACGACAAATCCTAAACATAGTGTTGAGAGATCAAGCTCAACTTAGTTTAGTTAGTTAGTCAACCATGTAACTTCGTAGTTACCTAGATAGATCTAGTTAGAAGTGTTGACTATAACAACTGAAATAGGACCTTGTACTTAAGTCGGATATTCTAGATCCTCCACTCCTACGTACATTTAATATAGGACTTACACATTAGTACCTATATTCTAGTCATACATGTGCACCTTTGCACATGAGATGTATATCTACCTCATTGTGGGTTTTTTGTTGTTCGATGATGATTTTTTATAATATACACTCTAGTTTACTCATCCCCCATCTTGTCTTGTTCATAAATGTATCTCTACTCTCACACACATATCATATAATGTTCCGCACCTTCCTTCATCACATAATTAGGTACTAATTAACTCTTAATTACTCAGCTAGTTAATATACATAGTTATGGCCCTGGGAGGTCGACCGATAAGTGCGTCACTGTGGTCGACTTTCATGAAATGAACCAGACGTGAATCGAACACGCAACCTTCTGATCTAGAATCATACGGGCTACCATTGCGCCACGGATCCTACGTGCTCAAATAACAAACTAGTTGCATTATTGAACATGCCTTACCTATTGCATGACAAATCCTACATATCGTTATGGCCGACCGATAAGTGAGTCATTGTGGCCCACTTTGCTGAAATGAACCCAAAGTGAATCGAACATGAAACATTCTGATATGGAGTCAGTCGTGCTACCATTGCGCCACGGATCCTACGTGTTCGAAATATGAACTATCCAACATGCCTGAGCTATTGCACGACGAATCCTAGATCTTTTTATGGCCCAACGAGACTGACTGATAAGAAATTATTATGGCCGACCTTCCTAAAATGAACCCGACGTGAATCGAACACGCAACCTTCTGATCTGGAGTCAGACACGCTACCATTGCGCCACGAATCCAACATGTTCAAAACATGATGTAATACACTATGGAACACGCCTTAGCTATTCCATGACGAATCCTACATATTGTTAAGGCCCAAGCAGGCCAACGGAAAAGACTGTGATTGTGGTCAACTTTCCTAAAACGAACCCGAATTGGATCGAACATGCAACCTTCTGATTAGGAATTAGATGCGCGACGGATCCTACGTGTTCGAAACATGAACTATTGAACATGTCGTCGCTATTACACGCCGAATCTTAAATCTTGTTATGGCCCAAGGAGACCGACAGATAAGTAAGTTATTGTGGCTGACCTTCCTAAAATGAACCCAACATAAATCGAACACGCAACCTTCTGATCTAAAGTCAGACGCGCTACCATTACACCACAGATCCAATGTGTTTAAAACATGATCTAATGCACTATGGAACACACCTTAACTATTGCATGACGACTCCTATATATTGTTATGGCCCAAGGAAAAACCCGACTTCAATCGGACACCCATCCCTCTGATCTGGAATTAGACGCGCTACGGATCCTTGGCTATTACATACCGAATCCTACATCTTGTTATGCCCCAAGGAGGCCGCAAGATAAGAAAGTGATTGTTGCCGACCTTCTTGAAATGAACCCGACGTGAATCAAACACGCGACCTTCTTGAAATGAACCCGACGTGAATCAAACACGCAACCTCCTAATCTGGAGCTCGACGCGCTACCATTGCGCCACATATCCTATGTGTTTGAAAAAGGAACTAGTGCACTATCGAACACATCTTAGCAATTGAACGACGGATCCTACATATTGTTATGGCCCAAGGATAAGACCGTTAGTTTCGTCAACTTTCCTAATGAACCCAATTTGAATCGAACACACAACCTTCTGATCTGGAGTCGGACGTGCTACCATTGCGCAATGAATCCTACGTGTTTGAAAAATGAACTAGTGCACTATCGAACACACCTTAGCAATTGAACGACGACTTGAATCGAACATGCAACCTTCTAATTAGGAATTAGACGCACTATGGATCCTACGTGTTCGAAATATAAACTATCGAACATGCCTGAGCTATTGCACGACAAATCCTACATCTTGTTATGGCCCAAGGAAGCCGACGGATAAGAAAGTGATTGTGGCCTACCTTCCTGAAATGAACCTGACGTGAATCGAACATCCTAGCAAGTGAACGATAGATCCTACATATGGTTATGGCGCAAGGATAAGACCGTTAGTTTCGTTGACCTTCCTAATGAATCCAACTTGAATCGAACACACAACCTTCTGATCTTGAGTCAGACACGCTACCATTGCGCCACAGATCCTACGCGTTTGAAAACTGAACTAGTGCAATATCGAACACGCCTGAGCAATTGAACGACGAATCCTACATATTGTTAAGGCCTACAGAAGCCAACGGATCGGCGACTTCCCTTTCTTGTAGAAATCCATGGACATTAGGTTGATTTCGGCTCTCATGGTCTATCAAGGGCACCACCGGTTCTTGGACATTCCTGATTCGGACGGGTATCTTCGTAGTTGCACTCGCCCAATACGGTCTTATGTAATGTCTCCAAAAATTTGTCTTCCACGGCCACGTCATCTAGGTGCGCCATTCTTACCTCTACGGGTATTTCCAGTTTTGTCTCCGTCATCCGCCATTTACGTTTCACCAAGTCCACGATGGATTCGTGGACCTCCTTCTTGGCGATTCCCAAAACTTCTCTCAGAGACAGCTCTACCCTGCTATCGATGATTTGTTCTTTGAGGACTTTCCGCAAGTCCATCGCCCTTTCAATTTCCGAACCCAATCGGTAACCTACCGACTTCAACCTTCCTGTGAACCAGAAGCCCCGGCGCTGCTCTTCTTCGGTGCGCGTCGTCTCTCGTACCGATTCGTGGGTCTTGCTCCTCCGCCTTTTCCCGTTCACTTATCTTCCACTAAAACTTCATAGTTCTGGCACACCGCCTCTACAAAACCGGTCTTTTCCTCCACCGAATCATACCATCCCGTAACCTCCCAAACCCGCTTCTCTACGCCGTCCGCTTCGTTCTTTCTCAACCGCACTCCGGAAAGACCTTCTAGCACCAATGGCGAGAACCCTGAGTCCTTTGGTTTCAAACAGCCATCGCCCTCAACCCACATACCTGTCGACGCTGCGTCGGCGTGTTGCGCTGCGGTTTATTCCGTTAACCGCTTCATCCTGCACTGACTGGTATTCAGTTCTAGGGGTTTCTGGGTCTCATACGCGTGCACCCGCCCATTCCATAGGTACACTATGTTATTTCGAAGAGCCTCGGCAAAATCCGCACACTCCCTCCGGGTGTGGCAGACCGCGTCGCACCACATGCATCGCTGGTCGATCGGAGGCCTCCGGTCACGCGGCTGTCCCCCACTATCTCTCTGGGTCTGCGCGATCTAGAGTTCACGTACCATCTTAGTTAATTCTTCCAGGGTCGTGCCCCTAGATGGGCCTTTGACCACGTCGGTCGAAACCACACGACTCGATCAACCTCCGTGTCTCCTCCGTTCGAGCCGGAATCGGTTCTTCTAGCATTTTCCCCACTGTCGGGCCTGCTGCCGATGGACCCGCGTTGCTCCACTCACGCCGCTTGTTGAAACGGCTACAAACCCTTTTTACCACGGCCCAATCAGCCGTGAGCCCTTCATTCGTCTCCAGTAGGAGACCCACCTTCTCCCTTGATAAATAGTAGGATGCAACTCGTATCGAGCATGGTCCTGTCTAATGCCAAGATCCGAGCAAACCGTTTCTCGAACTCCTGGAGGAGCAGTCGAGGCTCTCGAACCACTCCATGAATTCCCGCTTCAACAGCCGAAGCGAGTCATCGAAACCATACCTCTCGAGGAGCCGTATCAGTCAGCCTCCTTGGGCCATAACAATGTGTAGGATTCATCGTGCAATAGCTAATGTGTGTTCGATAGTGCAACTAGTTTAATTTTTGAACAATTAGGATCCGTGGCGAAATGGTAGCGCATCTAACTCCAAATCAGAAGGTTGCGTGTTCGATTCACGTCGGGTTCATTAGGAACTGTTGTTACAAACACCAAATGAGGGAAAAAGAAATAATGAGACAAACACAAAATGAGAGGGAAAAAGCTATGTTCTATTATGCCCCCATGGGTGGGTTTATATAGTACAAGAGGGAAGCATTACAAATAAAGAATGAGACAAGTAGGGAGTTACATTACTTACCCACTTTCTCACTTTTGTACACATGCACACAAATTTGCATGTGTTCATACACATACACATACTCATCCTTACACACTTATTCATATTATATATACACATCATTACACATACCCTTATGCCTCCCCGTATATTCTTACAGGTAACAGGAAGGTCGACGACAATGATGGTCTTATTCGTCGGCCCTCTTGAGCCATAACAATATGTAGGATCCGTCACGCAATTGCTAAGGCGTATTCGATAGTTCATATTTCGAACACGTAGGATCCATGGTGCAATGATAGCGCATCTGACTCTAGATCAGAAGGTTGTGTATTCGATTCACGTCAAGTTCATTTTAGGAAGGTCGACCACAATGATGGTCTTATCCTTGGGCCATAATGATGTCACGAAGTTTCGCGCACGTGTGTTACTTGGGCAGGACCACGGGGGTCTTGGACTAGAGAGTACTCAAGGGATCTAGAAAAGACCCAAGGTTTGCTTTACGACAATACTACTTCCCGACCCCTTCCCGAGCAAAGTCTCGTTGCCCTTTGTTTTGTGAGGCCGGGGCCTCTCGTTGTTCACGACTCGTCGACCTTTCGAGATCACCGCACGAGCCAAGTGACCAAACGGGTACAAGCAAGATGAGCACGCAACATGAACGCACAAGGGGACGATAACACAAACACGAATGTCCATACGTCTTTATGAGGAGGAGAGGTGCATGGGCACGCCCGAGCGCTCCCTCGTCACAAGACGTCAAACGTACGAGGAAGACACAAAACACATGCACAAATGCTCGTACGCCTTTATGAGGAGGAGAGGTGCATGGGCACGCCCAAAATGCCCCCTCGTCACAAGACGTTGAACGTACGAGGAAGACACAAACACACACACAAAATGCTCATACGCCTTTATGAGGAGGAGAGGTGCATGGGCAAGCCCGAACGCTCCCTCATCACGAGACGACCGAACGTACAAGGAAGACACAAACACACGCACAAAATGCTCGTACGCCTTTATGAGGAGGAGAGGTGCATGGGCAAGCCCGAAACAGTCCCTCGTCACAAGACGGCCGAACGTACAAGGAAGACACAAACACACACACAAATGCTCGTACGTCTTTATGAGGAGAGGTGCATGGGCACGCCCGAAACGCTCCCTTATCACAAGACAGCCGAACGTACAAGGAAGACACAAACACACACACAAATGCTCGTACGCCTTTATGAGGAGGAGAGGTGCATGGGCACGCCCGAAACGCTCCCTCGTCACAAGACGGCCAAACGTACAAGGAAGACACGAATAAAGAAAGAAGGAGAGAAAGAAACACGAATGATATGGACCAAAGAAATAAATACGTGTTCGATTCCAACGCAAGAGGACCCTTTATAAATTAGGGTTTTGTTTACAATGGCAACTTATAGTTAACCACAAGCTCAATCAAAACATAAATATTAAATGCCCTTAGAGACAAAAGCAAATCTGAACACGGCTAAGATGAACACACGAGCACCACCAAAATGCCAATCCCAATGAACCACGACCACCCGAATGGCGAGCACACGGGCTCGCAACGACGAACGGAGTGGAGCAACGTTGAACCAACGAAGCTTGGGCTCACGAGCACTTCGAGTGCCGATGCGAAGGAGACGAGCACGTGGCGATGGGGGGATGAAGGGGTATGAGATGAAGAGAAGTGGTGAATAAGAAGATGAAGAGCTTCGAAGGAAAATTGGCGATAGTCTCCTCCTCCCAAAACGTCCTCCCGAATGAGCCCCCCTCGACCTCCTTTTATAGAAAAAAAGGAAGGGGGGTCGCCAATTTTATCTTCAATTAAGAAGGAATTAGACTACATTTGAACCATGCACCTCTAGCTAGAAGTCAATGTGACTATCCACTAGCCCATTAACTCTCTCTTATATAATATATATTTAAATCTATCTCTATAAATTCATAGTCTTTCTCCCCTCTACCTTTTATCTCTCCTCTCTCTTAATTTTTGCATGAGCTTCTATACCTCCTTTCCACCCTTTCTTTTCCTTTTTATTTTGCATATGCACAATTAATCGCCTTTGTGTGCACACACATTGCACATGCACATTTTGACCCCCCCTTTCGCCGGTTTTTCCCACTCTCGAGCACGCCACATCACGACAATGATATGCAAGATCTGTTGTGCAATAGCTAAGGCTTGTTGGATAGTTCACATTTCAAACACGTAGGATTTATGGCGCAATGGTAGCACGTTAGACTCCAGATCAAGAGGTTGCGTATTTGATTCACGTCAGGTTCATTTCAGTATGGACGGACACAATGACTTTGTTATACGTCGGCCATAACAAGATATATGATTCGTCGTGCAATAGTTAAGGCATGTTCAATAGTTCATATTTTGAACACGTAGGATCTGTGGCGCAATGGTAGCGCGTCTGACTCCATATCAGAACGTAGCGTGTTCGATTCACGTCGGGTTCATTTCAGGAAGATCGACCACAATGTCAGCCTCCTCGAGCCATAACAATGTGTAGGATTCGTCGTGCAATAGCTAAGGTGTGTTCGATAGTGCAACTAGTTCATTTGTCGAACATGTAGGATCCCTGGTGCAATGGTAGCGCGTCTAACTCCAGATCAGAAGGTTGCATGTTTGATTCACGTCAGGTTCATTTCAGGAAGGTCTATTACAATGACTTTCATATCTGTTGGCCTTCTTGGGCGATAACAAGATGTAGGATTTGTCTTGTAATAGCTAAGGCATGTTTGATAGTTCATGTTTTGAACATGTAGGATGTGTGATGCAATGGCAATGTGTCTAACTCTAGACTAGAAGGTTTCGTGTTTGATTCACGTCTGGTTCATTTTAGGAAGGTCAACCACAATGACGGTTTTATCCATCGGCCTCCTTGGGCCATAACAATACATATGATTCGTCGTACAATAGTGCAACTAGTTTATTTTTTGAACACATACGATATGTGGCACAATGGTAGTGGGTTTGACTCCATATCAAAAGGTGGCGTGTTCGATTCACGTCGGGTTCATATTTTATAAAGGGTCCTCTTGCGTTGGAATCGAAGACGTATTTATTTCTTTAGCCAATATGATTCGTGTTTTTCTTTCTTTCTTTCTTTCTTTCTTTCTTTCTTTGTTCTCGTCCACTTGTACGTTCAGCTGTCTTGTGACGAGGGAGCGTTCGGGCGTGCCCATGCACCTCTCCTCCTCATAAAGGCGTACGAGCATTTGTGTGTGTGCTTGTGTCTTCTTGTACGTTCGGTCGTCTTGTGACGAGGGAGCGTTCGGGCTTGCCCATGCACCTCTCCTCCTCATAAAGGCGTACGAGCATTTTGTGCATGTGTTTGTGTCTTCCTTGTACGTTCGGTCATCTTGTGACGAGGGAGCGTTTCGGGTGTGCCCATGCACCTCTCCTCCTCATAAAGACGTACGAGCATTTGTGCGTGTGTTTTTGTCTTCCTTGTACATTTGGTCGTCTTGTGACAAGGGAGCGTTCGGTTTTGCCCATGCACCTCTCCTCCTCATAAAGGCATACGAGCATTTTGTGCATGTGTTTGTGTCTTCCTTGTACGTTCGGTCATCTTGTGACGAGGGAGCGTTTCGGGTGTGCCCGTGCACCTCTCCTCCTCATAAAGACGTACGAGCATTTGTGCGTGTGTTTTTGTCTTCCTTGTACATTTGGTCGTCTTGTGACAAGGGAGCGTTCGGTTTTGCCCATGCAACTCTCCTCCTCATAAAGGCATACGAGCATTTGTGCGTGTGTTTTGTATCTTCCTTGTACGTTTGACGTCTTGTGACGAGGGAGCGTTCGGGCATTGCCCATGCACCTCTCCTCCTCATAAAGATGTACAGGCATTCGTGTTTGTGTTATCGTCCCCTTGTGCGTTCATCTTGCGTGCTCATCTTTGCTTGTACCCATTTGATAACTTGGCTCGTGCGGTGATCTTGAAAACTTGACGAGTCGTGATCAACGAAAGCCACCGGCCTCACAAAAATGGGCAACGAGCCCTTGCTCGAGAAGGGGTCGGGAAGTAGTATTGTCATAAAGCAAACCTCGGGTCTTCTCTATCCCCTCAGTACTCCCTACTCCAAGACCCCCGTGGTCCTGCCCAAGTAACACACACGCACAAAACTTCGCGACATCGTTCCGGATGCTACCCATGTAGCCTTCATCATCTAGCCGACCGGATGATATCAGGTTTAGTCGAACCTCCAGAACGTGTCGGACATTCTTCAGCAGCAACTTGCATCCGGTTGATGTCGTCAACAACACATCTCCTATGCCGATAATTCGGCATGTACCTTCATTCCCCATCCGGACACAACCATGATCACCAGCTATGTAGAATGAGAAGCATTTCTGATCTGGTCTTAGGTGGGACAACGCTCCGGAATTGACAACCCACGTTGTCTCGTCGCCGACTAGGTTTAACTCATTCTCCTCAGTAATGAGCATCGGTTCTTCTTCACTTGTCGCAATTTCCGACGTTCCCTTCCGATCCAGGCCTCTCCAGTCCGAACCATTTCGGTCCGAACTCTTCTTCAAATCGGTAGTACCGGTTTCTTTCTCTTTCCGGAAATATCAGCAGTTCTTCTAGAAGTGCCATGGCTTCCCACAGTAGAAGCAAATAGGCCTCCCCCTGACTTCGACCTCATACCCGATTTGTCCCAGTTTTGGGGACTTCGATAGCGGCCTCTTCCCCAGTTGTGGTCATCTTCCGTGACCAAGGCCTTCAGATCGGTTCCGAACTCCCAGTCCTTCCGGCGAGCTTCATCTAGCAAGCTTGATTTTACCCTTGCTAGGGACAACTGTTTTCCTTCTGGCCCGACATTGCCCAACGTGACAACTAGTGTCTACCAACTATCTGGGAGGGAACCGAGCAGGAGTAATGCGAGTACCTCATCGGCAAGAGGTACTTCCAACGAGGTTGCTTGGTGTATCAACCCCTAGAAGGCATTCATGTGCTCTGCCATACTAGAGTCGTCTTGGTACCGGAGCCTCACTAGCTTCCAGAATACCGAAACCCGATTAACGGCATTCTTGTTCTGGAACATGATGTTGATCTTCTCCTTGAGTTCATGAGCCTTGCTCTCTTCATTGAAGTTGTTGTACAAGCTCATGTTGATGAAACACCGGATGTATGTCTTCGTCTTCATGTGCATCACCTCCCACATGACAAGAACTGAAACGCTCCCTATACGCAATGCTCGGCCACAACCGAGCTTAGAATCATACACAGAAAAAACGGGAAATAAAGTACGACACGAAGAAGAGAAGAGTACGCAGGATGTTTACGTGGAAAACCCAAACTAAGGGAAAAATCACGGCAGCCCACAGGCTGCAAACTATCACTATGTTAGAATGTACAACAATGAGTTCACAGAGGCAACGACCTCGTGCTCACGATCCTCACCACAGGCGGCGGTTACAACAGATGCAACGACCTCTTTCTCTCTCTCTCTCTCTCTCTCTCTCTCTGTACACAGTTACGCGCTCTCTCTTTTCTTGCACCAACAAGAATGACAACCACATAAGCTAAGAGTTTGCCCTAAGTCATATTTATACTAATATGACTTTTCGGCTATTTACAAACATAGCCATGATGAACTCTCAGAAACATATTTACGAATATGTCTCTTCATCCGGTGAGCACTTCTCACCGGGTCTACACCATCCGGCTCTCCGTAGCCGGGTACTCCTCATCCGGTTCTCACCGGGTCTGCACCATCCGGCTCTCTGTAGCCGGGTACTCCTCATCCGGTTCTCACCGGGTCTGTACCATCCGACTCTCTGTAGCCGGGTACTCCTCATTCGGTTCTCACCGGGTCTGTACCATCCAGCTCTCCGTAGCTGGGTACTCCTCATCCGGTATTCACCGGGTCTGTACCATCCGGCTCTCCGTAGCCGGGTACTCCTCATTCGGTCTTCACCGGGTTTGTACCATCCGGCTCTCCGTAGCCGGATACTCCTCATCCGGTCTTCACCGGGTCTGTACCATCCGGCTCTCCGTAGCCGAGTACTCGTCATCCGGTTTCGGCCTCAGCCAAGTTTGTTCATCGGCACTGTTCTTCTCCCTTCCCATCCAGAGGGACCTATCTCCCAACACCACATTGTGGCATCGATCTTATCCGGTCTCTTGTCCCTGAATTGAACCGGCAACCAAAGATCTTTAACCAGTACCATATCCCTCATCTTCGACTTCCACATTGAGTAGTTGGAACCAGTGAGCTTGAACATGCTATCGAACGATTCTTCCATTTCCTATGTTGTTCGCTTTGATGCCGGATTGAAGAGAATATCGTGGAATATTCCTCGGCCACAACCGAGTCTTGAATCACAGAAATAGGAAGTAGAGAGTACACAGAATATTTACGTGGAAAACCCTAATAGGGAAAAAACACGGGAGACCACGGACTCCAACTATTACTATATGAGAGGAAATACAAAGTTGAGACACAGAGGCAACGACCTCATGCTCGCGATCTTCGTCAGACGGTGGTTACAACATAGAGTGCTTGTAGCTACTCTCTTGCTCTCTCCCTCTCTCTCTCTGTCTACAACAGTTATACTCATAACAACAATATGACAATAGTTACACACATACCATCAAAGTGATTGCCCTAAGTCATATTTATACTTATATGAACTTAGGGCTATTTACAAATATAGCCTCAATAGGCTTACTCAAAATATATTTACAAATATGTCTTCTCTTCCAGTTCTCACCAATTACAACATAGAGTGCTTGTAGCTACTCTCTTGCTCTCTCCCTCTCTCTCTCTGTCTACAACAGTTATACTCATAACAACAATATGACAATAGTTACACACATACCATCAAAGTGATTGCCCTAAGTCATATTTATACTTATATGAACTTAGGGCTATTTACAAATATAGCCTCAATAGGCTTACTCAAAATATATTTACAAATATGTCTTCTCTTCCAGTTCTCACCAATTACAACATAGAGTGCTTGTAGCTACTCTCTTGCTCTCTCCCTCTCTCTCTCTGTCTACAACAGTTATACTCATAACAACAATATGACAATAGTTACACACATACTATCAAAGTGATTGCCCTAAGTCATATTTATACTTATATGAACTTAGGGCTATTTACAAATATAGCCTCAATAGGCTTACTCAAAATATATTTACAAATATGTCTTCTCTTCCAGTTCTCACCAAACCTCCTCCGGTTTTCACCAAGTGTCCTCTTCATTCATAACCAGATCCCAACATATCTTTGTGGTCGACCTTCATGAAATGAACCTGACGTGAATCGAACACACAACCTTCTAATCTGGAGTCAAACGCGCTACCATTGCGCCATAGATCCTACGTGTTCTAAACATGAACTATTGAACACAACTTAGCTATTGCACGAGGAATCCTACATATTGTTATGGCCCAAGGAGGCTGAAAGATAAGATTGTCATTGTGGTCGACCTTCCAAAAATGAACCCGACGTGAATCGAACGCGCAACCTTCTGATCTGCAGTCAAACACACTACCATTGCGCCATGGATCCTACGTGCTTAAAAAATGAACTAATGCACTAACGAACACTCCTTATCTATTGCACAACGGATCCTACATATTGTTATGGCCAAAGGAGGCCGACGCTTATCCGTCATTCTAGTCGACGTTGCTGAAATGAACATTGCGCCACGGATCCTGCGTGTTCGAAAAATGAACTAGTTACACTATCGAACGCCTTATCTATTGCACGACAAATCCTACATATTGTTATGCACCAAGGAGGTCGTTGGATAAGGCTGTCATTGTGGTCGACCTTCCTAAAATGAACCTGACGTGAATCGAACATGCAACCTTCTAACCTAGAATTAGACATGCTACCATTGTGCTAGAGATCCTACACGTGTTCGAAAAATTTATTGCACAACAAATCCAAGAAGGCGTCATTGTTATCGCCCAAGGATAAGACCGTCAATGTAGCCGAGATGTTATTACACGACGAATCCTATATACTGTTGTGGCCCAAGGATAAGACTGTGATTGTGGTCGACCTTCCTGAAATGAATCCGGTGAGAATCGAACACACAACCTTCTGATCTAGAGTCAGATGTGGTACCATTGCGCCACGTATCCTACATATTCGTAAAATGAGCTAGTTGCATGAAAACATATTGCACGACGTATCCTACATATTCTTATGGCCCAAGGACGCCGACGATTAAGACCATTGTGGTTGATCTTCTTGAAATGAATCGAACACGCAACCTTCTTATCCGGAGTCAGACACGCTACCATTGCGCCACGGATCTTACATGTTTGAAAAAAGACCTAGTTGCATGACTAATCCTACATATTATTATGGCCGAAGGAAGCCAATGGATAACACCGTTATTATTGTCAACCTTTCAGAAATGAAACAGACGTGAATCGAACACGTAACCGGTCGATCTGGAGTCAGACATGCCACCATTGCACCACATACCCTATGTGTTAAAAATATGAACTAGCTATTACATGATGAATCCTATGTATTGTTATGGCCAATGAATAAGACCATCATTGTGGTTGACCTTCCAAAAAGGACCCCGATATGAATCAAACACACAACCTTCTGATCTAGAGTTAGACGCACTACCATTGCAACACAAATCCTACATGTTCAACTTGAATAAGCCATGATATAATATGAATTGAACTTGCAACCTTTTGAGGTAGAGTGTGAGGCGCCATTATTGCCGCACCAGGTACTATGATTTCATAAACTAGTCACAATATCACATCATATCACAATATCATATCATATCAAACACCCAACCTTTTAATGTTCCATTGTACCACAATGCTATCACATGATATTAAACACACAATCTGTTAATGTACAGCGTGACGATCATATGGTATCAAATACACAATCTTTTAATGTAGATGTGACAAGTTGCATGATATTGAACACACAATCTTTTAATCGAGTGTGACAAGCTACCATTGCACGACGATTCCTACGTATTATGGCCCAAGTAGGCTTAAAGATCAGACCATTATGATAGACCTTACACTCAGAAGTTAACCACAGATATATTGTAACACAAACAAACAAAAAACAAGCAACACACGATTTACATGGAAAACCTTGATTTCAAGGAAAAACCACGGTGAACAGAAATTTCCACTATTAGACAAGAAGAAATACAAGTATAGAATGATAGAACTTGATTTGGTATGGATGTACTCGTAAGTGATTCCACCAAAGTGCACCAAACCCTAACTAGTAAGTATCTATATCCTTCTAAGCTTTCAAAGCTTCTCTTTCTTCTCTGTTACACTCTTCACACTCAGCTTCCGAGCTATGTCACTCGCACAACCACTACTGTGTTAGCTCTCTGTCGCTCTTCCCTTTCACAGCCACAACTGTGTTAGCACGCTTCACGCTTCTTGTTCTTCTTCATTACGTCGCGCTCTTGACACTCTCTCACGCGCGCTCACACTCACAAGACATTATTGTGGCTGACCTTTCTAAAATGAACCCAAAATTAATTGAACATGCACGCAACCTTCTCACCTGTACCATTACGCCCAGGACGGGGATTCATTGAAACAAATATTGCTAATCATACCAAAGTGGATGGGAACAAGCTGCGGGATCATGAGCTTGTTAGTGTCGCAAGTGGTTATGGCATTTAGCTAAAGAAATTTTTGTGACTAATTTGTGTTTATTTATTTATGGACAACTCTTTTTCGGCTTGCTTGCGATAATGGCATGATTTGCACTATAAGATGCTAATTCTAAAGAAAAAAGAGGTCAATGATTCATACATACCCTTCTAATTAGCATTTGTAAATTAACCAAACCCAGACTTGTAATTAGCGTGTAAGACTAGTATGATAACCTAATGGACACATTGAAATAAATTGGCAACGACCTTGAATCCATTGAATAAAATGAAATTACAACAAGGTATCAATTGTGATTCTTATTTGCAGAGAATCAAGTTGTAAATTCTGAAAAGAACATTTGAAAACATTCTCCTCGTACACACAAATTCAGATTGAATCTCCAACCAAAATTAAAGAATGGGGTTTTTTTCATTTAAATGTTTGCTTGGCAAGCGTGCAATAATACAGTTACAACAAGGCCAAATTTGCCTGTGAATAGTTTTAGCAGTACACAGAGATGTAAAGAGACCCATTCACTACTGGTACTGCTACTACTCTGCTAGAGTTCATCACGACTGATTGATAGTTTTCTATCTCAGAGGGATGTGTTGGCGTTGATAAACACCGTCGGTAACATATATAATTTGATTAACACGGACCAGAAAAGCCATGTTGCTCGCATAATTAATGAAACAATGCTTGCTTAATGTTGACACGTAATTAATCAAACAGCATTATCCCACACCTAAAATTGCTATACACTATATCAACATTTGGATTCACACAGAAATATACACACACGCATATTCCCTAAACCCTAAACCCACATATTGATTGATCCTTTACTTTACCTGCATACCTGGCATGAATTCATAATGCAATGATCTATGCTCCCCTATACACAAATTGGATTCACATAAAGTACACACACATATTGATCCTTACTTTACCTGCTGCATATATATATATACATACATACATACCACACATCCATGAATGATGAATGCTGCTTCAGCTCACCGGATCATGGTACAGCTGGTGCTGCTCATGCACCCAGTGTCTGCGCTCCTGGACTTCAGCAGCTGCTGTTGTTGCTGTTGCTTGCTGGTGTTGTCGGGAGTCCCGAAGACTTGCCAGAAGCGGAGGGTCTCGTCCCCCGCTGCCGATGCGACGGTGTAGCCGTCGGGGCTCTGCGCCATGTGCAGGACCCTGGAGGTGTGGCCCCTCAGCTCCGCCATCTTCGTCATGCTGGGGTACTTCCACAGGCACAGCTGGTTCTGGCTGAAGCCATGGGAGCTCAGCAGCTCCTTCTCGTGCCTGCTCCATTGGAGGGAGCAGACCTGCGAGTGGGTGTCTACGCTGTTGAGGCAGGCGCCCGTCTGCGTGTTCCAGAACTTGATGCAGCCGTCTGCGGTGCCTCCGCCGGTGGCCAGGAGGTTGCTCTGGAAGGGGCACCATGCCAGGGCCTTCACGGCAGCGCGATGCTCCTCCAGCCGGTGCAGGTACGAGGTCGGGGCTCCGCTGGTCATCATCTTGGCATCCCACAGGTGCAGGAGGTTGTCGTTCCCCCCGCTCGCAAGCTGCTGCCCCGACAGAGACCACTTCAGCCCGCACACCTCTTGCTCGTGAGAGCACATCTTCGTGATCACATGATCTCGGATGCGCACTGCCACATACGTACAGAGAACCAAATACACATCTCAATATGCTTATGCTATCCAGCAGAGAATGAATGCAAAGAAAGATCAGAATGGATATGGACCTCACTCACCATCGTGGTTGAAGATGGTGTTATCCCGGCTCCCTGAGCTCAGAATGGGGCCGCCATTCCATGCCAAGCTTCCAACCCTCCCACTGTGGCCCTTCATGGTCCTCACTTTGCACAGGGCCGTGGAATCCCAGAGCTGAACCTCGCCGTTATCCAGACCAACAGCGATGTGCTTCCCATCGGGGCCCCAGTTGACGCTAGTCACGGGACCTTCCTCATCCCCAACTTGCATCAGCTCCTCGATGGAACCGGAGGTCGCGTGCCACAGGTAGACGGTGTTACCCAGAGCAATGGAGACCACGTTCTTCGAACTCCAATCCAGGAGGTTCAGATAGTAGTCATCCAGCAGCTCTGGCGCGTCCAGGGTTCGCTCTGCAGACTGCGCAACCAAAATTAAGGAAGGGTCAGAATAGAAGCAGAAAAACGTTTGCAACATTTTCGGTGGATGAATAATGAATCACTATGGCGATATATGTTATGTATATGTATAATGAATGTACCTGGGGAATGTGACGGAAGATCTTGTTGCGCTTGGGAGCAGCGGTTGACTGAATGTTCTCAGAGTAGAGCAATCGCGCGTTCCTCTCGAATCCCTCGGGAGGGGGAGGAGGCTTGCTCTTGAACGCAAGGACTCTTGAGTTCTTGTTCATGATGTTCCCAGCCAATTGCTTCCGATATTCCTCCTGCAATGAATTTTCGCAATCCAATATATTTATTAAAAAAAAATCACTCTGGAATCGATCCATGAACGGATTTCGTTAGGGTGAAACGTAGAATCATAATAATCAGCAGGCATAATAATCATACATTTTGGATCGGTAGCTCGCTGTCCACGTTCTCTTTCGAGAGCATGTAATTGGCGACTTCGAAGTCCATGGCGGTCCTCGATGCAATGAATCGACATCCCTGATTCATACATAAAATTTTAAATCATTTAAGAGGCTTTTGAAAGAAAAAAGAAAGAATTGGATGTTTCAGCGATCCTTCAAATTACGAGGTGATTTACAAGGAGATGCTAGAAGTATTTTGGAAACGAAAGAATCAGATGTTTTAGAATCATTTCAAGAAGGTGGTTTGCAAGAAGATGGAAGAATTATTTTGGAAACGAAAGATCGGATGTTTTACGGGGAAAGAAACGTGATTTGGGAGCGAAATACTCAATAAACACATCGGATTTACATATTATTAGCATATATGTATGATCGCTATGCATAATAAAATGGATGCTCACCTGATTTTGCTGCTGTGTCTTCTTGGATTGAAGAGGTTCTGCTGTTGCTGCGCGATCGCTCAGAGCCTGCCTTACGCATGATCCAGGAGCGGCCATAATTCCTATTCGTAGATCGATGCAAAAACAAAACAAACAGATAGAAGACAAAAAAGACAATACGAAATATACTGCTACAGCTACGGCTGCGGCTGCTCCTCCACAAAAGGGAGGAGGGGGGTTAGTATAGCACACAGACAAAAATTAAGAAAATTAAGCTTCACGTTTAATGTAAATGAACAAAGAGAGATTTATCGATGAACAACGCAACGATGACAACAGAATGATAAAATCAGATCGCAGAAAATCCTTCAGGGCGTAGAATGCCAAGTAAAGATTTGGAGTGCAATCACAGAGAGCGATGAGAGTGCGAGTTGTAAATAAAATCGAGAGAAAGAGAGATCTTTCAGATGAGAGCCAGAGAGCAGGGGAGGATATGCTACGGCTATGGTGGTAATTGCTTTTTTATATGGTGTGGTAGTAGACAGAGAGATAGAGGAGTCTGCAACGGTCACTAGAAGAAAAGCTCTTCCCAATTGTATTTGTGTTTGTGTGTGTGGAAGCTGTCCGTCCATCCATTCTGTCCGCCTACGTGTGAAAGTGTTCATTTGAGAGAACGGGTAACTATACGTATGTATGTATGTATTGATAGTTTTGGTTAGTCAAGTGGTGGTGACATAATACATTGACCAATACAATACAATAAACATTCATACACACATCCTGGCTCTTCTTTTACATGACATTTGAGAGAACGGGTAACTATACGTATGTATGTATTTATTGATAGTTTTGGTTAGTCAAGTGGTGGTGACATAATACATTGACCAATACAATACAATACAATACAATAAACATTCATACACACATCCTGGCTCTTCTTCCAAAGTGTTTCCCTCCTCCCTCTTTGTGTGTAGTGCTCGAAACTTTACTACACCAGTTTGAAGAGAGAGCAAAGAGTGTGTGCGTTTTGTGGCACTATGTGTATACATAGATTGTTTTGATAATGAGAAATGTGGTTGATTTCAGTTCTTGTGTTGCCCCCCCTATCACTACAATTCTTTTGTCCCTCTTTGGAATCGCCATCCTCTAAGCGGCATTCGATTTCTGGCAAAACAAGCAATTGCTAATGAAGTCAATCAAGCAAGAACAGAAGGTGCCACAATCCTTAAGTTCACTCACACATTATTAGAATCAAGGTAAAATGGGCTTTGGTAACAATATCACACACTCTTAGTCAACTCAAGATCAAGGTGTCCTTAATCGATAAAACCTCGAGCATGTTTAGATAAACCATTGCGCTAGCAACTTATACATGTATATGTTATATTTCTTCACACCCATGGTGAATATGGGTGAAAATACCTCTCATTCAGACATCCTTTCGATTATGTATGTCATTACGGACTAACCAACTTCTATCATGTCATGAAGGACTATACAACCTACTTATGTTAAAATCATGAACAACTTTGCTATGTGTCAATAATAGGGGATCAAGCAAGCCACATCTGTTCGACAAGTATGTAATTCAAGATTCATGAGGATAATGTAATAAGGATGCTTGTAAGTTAATACATGTCCTTATGAGGAGAAGCAAAAAACAACAATTGAGGGTTGGCCACATGCAATTCAAGGGTCCATTTATTGAAGGGAAGGGATGCAAATTGGCGTGTTAGAGAGAGACTTTAACTTATGTTCATACTATTACTTAATTGCCTAATTCATTAAAAGGAAACACAAGAAATCATTACCTATCAACGCCATGTTATTGATTAAGTACACCAACCATGCTCACGAAAGCTGAGGTTTGAACTCAATGACTTAAGATGATGGCCAAATTTGAGATAGAGATTGTGTGTACGGATGCATGAGCTAAAGTTAAAACTATAACTCAAAGCAATCTATGTGAAGACGATACTCAAAGGTATACTAAAAATCCATTGAATTCGTAGAGCACACAATAGTGTACGAGTTGACAACTCAACATAATCACACTCTTTGCTTTATGGTCAACAACGAGAGGTCACACATAAAGCATAACCACAGTAACAAATAATGTAGCATTGTGTTAAATATCTTAACAAGGATATGGCTTTGAACTTTGCATAGTGTACCAACACATTAACTATTTCTGCAAAATTTTAATTGATTGATTATGTTTCATGCCAAATTTGAGGCTCAAATATCGAGAAACAACTCAAAATGTCCAAGCGCCTATTTTCTCCAAAAGACTTTGTAAAATGGTTAGGGTTCACTTCCTTGTGGAAGAAAAGTCGAGGGCAATGTAATGGAGACTACTCAATGTTCACACAAGGGCGCGTTACTATTCGAGTCAATGGCCAACACTCATGACAAAACCAAAGACAAATCATCTTGTTGGTGCGCTCATTTAACGAAGAAATGAAAGTGAGGTTGGGGTTAATAATTAATTTGTCGAGCATTGAGTGTCTAGCAGGTTGATGAAGACATGAATTCAGTGAACCTAGAGACAATAATTTGTTGATTGTTGGTGAGTAAGCAATAGTCCAATGAAGATATGAAAGTGAACTCGGAGACGACCATTTGTCGACCGGCCGAAAGCAAGCACTAACAAAACAATGTGAATAATAATAACAATTACAATAAGAAGAAGAAAAAAAGAAAAATAAGGGAAGGACAGAATAAGAGATTTTATAAGCAAATAGTCTGAACAAGCATTTAGAAGGATCACAACTACAAACATGTGAGTACTATGAGAATATGAGTGACTGAATGGTTTTGTATTTGTGCTTTTGAAATTGATGCAGCAGAGGAGAAGATTTCCTGGTGCAGAACAATCATCCCTTCCATGGAGAAGACCATCAAAGAAGAAGATTCAGGAGATCAGAACCCAAAAAGATAAAATTGATTTTGAGCTTGTTGAGCTACTTAAGTCTTGTGCCCAAAAGAAAGATGTATGCAATGGCATCAGGTTGCACTCTGAGGTCCTTTATAGAGGGTTGCTTCAGAAGAGCCCTCACATTGCAAGCAGTCTTATCAATATGTATGCAAAATGTGGCTTTCTTGTTCGTGCTCGGAATGTTCTAGAAGACCTTCATGTTAGAGATGTATTCTCTTGGTCTGCACTCATTGCCGGATATGCTCAGCATGGACAAGGCCGTGAAGCTCTTCATTGTTTCTCTAGGATGAAGACAGAAGGGCTTTCCCCGAATGTCGTCACTTTCATTTGCATCTTGAAGGCATGTGGAAGCATAGGGGATCTTAAGAATGGGGAAGAAATTTCTCACGAGATTATAATTGGGGGCCTCTTGGACAAAGATGTGGTGATTGGCACTGCTCTGGTCGATATGTATGCAAAATGTGGTATGCTTAAAAAGGCTCGAATAGTCCTTGAAAAACTTCCAGTTAGAAACACAGGCTCTTGGAATGCATTAATTGCAGGGTATTCCCAACATGATCAAGACCATGAGGCACTAAAATGTCTGGAACTCATGCAAAGAGAGGGTCTCTCTTTGAATGAGGTTACATTTGCATGCATCCTTAAGGCATGTGGTAATACACAAGATCTTGAAAAAGGTAAACAAATTCACAATGAGATTATTCGTAAAGGATTGTTTAAAAATATTGTGCTCAGCAATGCCCTGGTTTTTATGTATGCTAAATGTGGTATGCTTGTGAAAGCACGTATGGTCCTTGAAGATCTCCCTCATCGAAATGTGATCTCTTGGTCGACCATAATAGCTGGATATGCCCAAGATGGACAAAGCCATGAAGCTCTCTTATGTTTCGAACAAATGCGAAAGGAAGGTCTCTCCCCAAATGACGTCACCTTTATTTGCATTTTGAAAGCCATTGGTGCCACCGGAGCTATAGACAAAGGCAAGGAAATTCATGATGAGATCGTTGATAGAGGCTTGCTCAAGAACAATATTTCTCTTGGCAATGCTTTAGTGGATATGTATGCCAAATGCGGTGCACTTACAAGAGCAAAGAATGTCTTCGAAGAACTTCATGCTCGAAACATAGTCTCTTGGAATGCATTGATTGCAGGATATGCACAAAATGGCCAAGCCTGTGAAGCGTTAAGTTGTTTTTCACATGCACTAAAGGAGGGCCTTTCCCCAAACGAGGTCACATTTCTCTGTATGCTCAATGCATGTAACCACTCTAGGAAATTGGATCAAGCTCAAACATTTTATCACAAGATGAGCAAAGAATATGGAATCATACCAATGTTAGAGCACCATACTTGCATGGTGGTTATGCTTGGATATTTGGGGAACTTCGACAAAGCAATATCAATAATTAAGACAATGCCCTCTTCCAAAGATCCTTCTGTCTGGCTTGCACTGTTAGCCACATGTAGGAAATGGGAGAATATTAAGGTCGCAAAATTGGTTTTTAATGAAGCCATACAACTAGATTGTGATTTTACACAAGCCTATGTACTTCTGTCTAGTATCTACGCAGCTGTTGGAATGCATGAGGATGCGAAAAAGGTTAAAGCTTTGAGAGTGATGTCAAAGAGGCCTGGGTAGAGCATGTGGGTTTATCTAGCGTTTTAGCATTGCCTTCCGACGGGGTTACTTGTAAATTTTATAAACATAGCACACTGAAGGGCATCTAAAACCCTGTTTGTACAAAGGGAACCATTTAAAGGGATTGTACACCAAGGCAAGAGTGTGATCTCCCCATACAAATATCTATGTCCAATTAGAAGACATCATTACATCGATGATCATTATTTCTGGTTCTGATTCTTCTAGGTTATGGTATTAAATGTCCTAAACTACGATCAAAACAATTTGCCTTGTGATTTCTGGCTAGTTTTTCACCAGATTCAAGGCAACAATTGTGATCGAAACATATCATCATGGTCAAAAAATTGTGTTGGATGCACATATCCAGATCATGCAAAGGCAGTTAAATGGGTGTGAAAGGCCAACAATTATCATAACAGAGGGCTGCAAGAGGGAGTTTGAAAAGTAACACATTCAGGGACGACATCACAGATATTATGCCACTAAAGCCATCGCTTGAATTTTGCCAGTCCAAGATATCTTCAAGGAAAATCACAAGCAAGCACTCCCATCCCTTTGCAACTATGACTATTCATACCAGTCCTTGTATAATCAGTAGTGATAACCATAAACCAAAGTTTACCCTTGCACTCTCTATTCTTCTACACAGCACATGCAAATAAAGCTCTTTCCTCCTAAGCTCAATCATGCCACAGCCCACAACTACTTCCAAACAAGCAGTAATCTAGTCATTACAATGATCCAATGTACAATTGTTAAGATGATCTTGTAGCACAATAATCTGATCACAAATCATGTCCAGAGATTCATCAATGGACAATTCACAACTTTTGAAATTTGCCAATCCATGATCCAATTCAAACTATCTTCGATTGAATTTGTTTTTCTTGGATTGAATACTCATTCAAGTTTAAATGAAATTTTCTCATTTGATAGTGTTGGTGCTAACAGTTCCGTTGATAAGCTTAGGAAAAATCCTACAAGTTTTTAGAATTTCTGAATAGTTTAGTAAAGAAAATTTCCACATGCTGTACATTAACATTTGATCCGTTCCCTTTACATGATATACATACATTTGGAGGGTAGGATACATATTGAAAGTCTCTTCTAGGAGCATGATATGTTATTTTATGAATTGTAATGGAATGGACCAAATTTCATATTAGAGAAGCTTCATCTTGTGCTATGGGTGCCACAAAAGAATTTAATTTTATTGCAGTGTTGAAACCAACTTCATCTTGTCATTAGATGTGTTTCGAAGTGGGTGTTCTATCCATTTCGTTAATTTTGATACACCATTATGTTGTTGTAATCTACATTTTTGAGAGGCATATTCCATTTTAAGGTAATTAGCTTTGAAGCTTTCTTGAGAAAACAACATACATTGGATCTGTCCTCCCCGGATTCGGAGATATATCAAGTGCCTACACATACAATAATATATCAAAAAAGGACTGTCACATTTACTATAATTTATAGCATCACTTGCTTTATGATTATTACGGAAGCGCAATGGTTACTTAAATCATCTAATTGTAAACAGAATAGTTGAAATGACCAAAGACTTGCCTGAGGTGGCTCAAAGCCTCCGGTATAGTGGAAGTATGAACCAACAATATACACATGATCCACGTCTCCAGTTCCTGTCCATATTGAAATTGCTTTGGTCCAGAAACAACGATTTGAAAAACTGCCAATTAACATACCACAAAGCTGTAACATGAAAAAAATGAATTTGTCATGTTGGAAGAAATTGCACATCCCATAGTTACTAACCTCATAATAGCGAGTCCACCTGGCTTGAGCACTCTCCTCATCTCTTTGAAAACATCCAAAGGCTTTGCAAGGTAATC